>NW_009735899.1:0-16948 GCF_000703405.1 Apaloderma vittatum | reverse complement strand
CTACTAACTTTAAATATATAATTCATAGTCAGATCAAGCCCTAACAGGTATTACTTTCCTTAGCCATCTGGCCACAGCCTGAAAAATACTTGAAGTTAAACCTGCATTCTAACTTCCTAAAGAAATAACTAAATCAGTGTTAGCAGCAGCCCGTGTGGAAAGTGTCTGCCTAGTAATTCATTACCACCAGCCTGTCTCTAATTTGCCCATGTGCATGGTACCCCAACAGTAGTGTGAGAGAGGCAACAGATCATTTATATAAATTAAAATCAATAGGGGGCTGAGTATTGAGCTGAGTGGAATATCCTCTGGGCAAGTGGAAATTTTAGAGACTAAGGACTTAATCTTAGCTGCTTGGCTTCTTTCATCAAGATAAGATTTTAAAAGTTTAATTATAATTTATTAAATATTAATACCTGGAAGGCTTTTGAGTGAAGATATTATATTTCTGCAAAGTCAAAATGAAAGCTTTTTCAGGTTTCAAAGTACAGTATCAACATGCCAAACCTTTTAGCTTTAAAAAGCTTTTTATTTTTAATCTCACTAAAAGTATATGGTTTCTTCCTTTCAGAACAACAATTTTTTTTTAATAATTAATTTATTACTAAAAAGTATAATTTCTGGTATCTTTGAAATGTATTTCTTGACCTAAGAACAGAAGGGAAAATAGTTTTTGTTCTGTACTTCGAGTACAATGTAAGTGTTGTTTCTTTATTCGTCAAGTTTGGGAAATCCATTTTATCCTTGACTTTAGTAGGAGCACTGGTTCTTAGGGCTATAACTTACAGTAGGTGAGAATCTGGCCCAAAGCCTTCATGAATATATTTATATAGAGAGGACGAAGATAGATAGGTAGATATAGATATTTCTGACATTTGGAACACGCACCCATCTGAAGGGCTGAAAAGGCCCTGTTATTGTAATGGCTACAGTGCTGCATTTCACAGAGCATTTAATGAGATCTAGATGCATTGAGTGACTTAAAGTAATCCAGCAAGCAAATGGTAGAGTCCCAAAGCCCCTCTCTGTCACCATTAGACAGAAAACACTGCTTCTCTCAGTGGGTTAAAGCTGACAGGCAATAAAAAACTTTTTTCTTAAACAGTGAGCAGATAATAATTCATGCTAAAAATCTACATTTGTTAGTTTCAAGACACATACATTAGCCTCCCACGGAATTATATTATTGTTTATTTTGCTCTTTTTTTTCCCTAGCATCTTGTATTTTAGTCCTATTCACACTTCTGCTTATTCTCATTTAACCTAGACCATAAATGCTTTGTTGCAGAGAATGTGTCTTCACTGATACTCTGAAGTGTGCTGCTTATCTATTGTATGGTAATATATAATGGGTAATATATAATGAGACAATCTGGGTCTTGTAAATCTAAATTAAATGTAGTTCTGGGAACCTTGGTATTATATATTGAATATTTTCCACGTCTTGCTTTTATCAAGCAGCACTTATCTAGAAAATAATGATATTCTGTGACCAACAAGCAATTGCTAACAGATACTGCCATCATGTATCAAGCATTTCATCTTGAATCAAGCACAACTTTTATGTTCTGCACTTTGTTTCTAAGGTTACAGTCATGAACAGGGAACATTTTCCTCAGGAGCTCATCTGTTCCTGCCGCTTATCCCTCACCTGAAGTCATAATCCTTTGTTTGTGGCTATAATCAGCTCTGCAGAAACTAATGGTGATGTCACAGGCAGAAGATTATCACTTCAGGGGTAGAACAAACAGAGGGAGCCAGTGACCTCCAAAGCACAAGGCACCTCTTTTCATGCAAAGACTGTCCGAATGAAAAATGGGATAGAAGAAACTATGTGTTCAAATTTATAAAAGGCATTAATTGTCTTGTAAGAGTTAATTTGAAGTGAATATCTCTGTGATTATATCAAGGACAGATAATACATTCAGCATCAGCTGAATTATTAAATTTGGTTTCTAATTTCTGATTAAATAACAAATACAACTACTGATGCAATCAGCAACTTATCTGTCTTTTCACATAACGCTGGAATCATGTAACAACTCATGTTCTCTCTAGCTGACTGTAACTGTGTACTCAGTTATAAAATGGGTCAAATTTTTAAAGGTTTATGCTTTTTCCCTTTCCCTTCATGTAGTGAATTGATTAGAAGAGCTTGTATTTGATAGCTTTCTAAGGGAATATTTGCATGAATTCACAGCTTGTTATACAACAGCATTAAAAAATCAGAGTTGTTTTGTGGGCTGTTTTCAATTTGCAGAGTAGTCAGAAGTTTGATAAAGCAATATTGCTTGTACTGGCCAGATTTTTTTCCTCAGTTTCCATTCTGAGAAAATATAACTCGGAGGGTTAAGCTTAGAACCGTAAGAACTGGTATAAAAGTAAGTGTTTTAAAGTTTCATAGGGAAGTTTCTTGAGATCAATTCCCATGAAAAAGCCATATATATTATTAAGATTAGGACTACAAATGTGGTTCCATGACCATGATGGATCAGTGCTCCTTCCGAAAGGACTGTACCAACATGTTCGTTTTGGTGGCCTGGATACCAGTCTATCAGGAGGCTGAGTGAAACCAGACATTTATTTCAGCTGGGATTCTCATAGGGAAGTTTCTTGAGATCAATTCCCATGAAAAAGCCATATATATTATTAAGATTAGGACTACAAATGTGGTTCCATGACCATGATGGATCAGTGCTCCTTCCGAAAGGACTGTACCAACATGTTCGTTTTGGTGGCCTGGATACCAGTCTATCAGGAGGCTGAGTGAAACCAGACATTTATTTCAGCTGGGATTCCTACCTTTTCGTTTTCTTCTTTTTTCCCTCCTTTTTTTTTTTTTTTTCCTTTTTTTCCCCTTTGGGTCACATTCAGTTGTAGAGAAATTTGCTCTAAGCTATGTATTTTGGTCCAGGTAAACGACAATGACACTCAGGGTTATTTTTTTTTTTTTTTTTTTTTTTTTTTTGCTTTGAATAAGTTTTTGTTCCTGAAGTAGAAACTCCCCTTTAGTATGAAATTCATTTATCCTGATATTCTGTTTGTAAACTTTGCACCTACTTTGATCAGAGCTGTGAACTTTACTTAGATGACTGCCTTCTTTAAAATATAAAGGGGCTATTGCCCAGCACTGGCTACTGAACTATAATCCTCACATGAGGGATGCTAGCCACAGATAAACCATTCTGTGCCAGTTTTGTAAACAAAAAAACCCCAAACCAAACAAACAAAATCAAACCCAAACAAAACCCACAACACAACTCCAGAAAAACAAAACAGAACAAAACCTAGCCCAAAATCCCTCAAACATATCTTCCCATATACGCATAAGCATGCAATTTAATACAATTGAGAGTTATTAAGAAACTGTCTCTGAAAAAGAGGATCGAAGAAAGAATGTTTTTTATAAAGTACAGAATTAAATTATGGAAAAATATTCTATCATTACAGCATTTTTACAAGTAGTACTAAAAAACTCGGAAAATATGAGAAAGCATTAGGCAATTAAAAGAAAATCTTACTTTGACTTTCACAGATGCTGTAAGTGGCAGGTGGTATTAGAGTATTCTTGAAGAGTATAATAGACAGTTTAATAAAAATCTATGTTCCTTAATGGCACATAAATTAAACTAGAGTCTTTTTACAGGTTTAACATGCAAACATATTTCTTTTGATAGAGGTTTTAATTTTTTTCCCCTGTAATGATCCAGCCTGTTTTGCACGCTGCTGGAGAGTAATTCTCCCAGCATTTATCCTGACCTTTTACAAGTTCTAAAATTACTGCTAACAAAAATTTGTTTCCAATTTAATCTCATTAATTATGATTATTCCAGGGTAAAGCACTGTAGATATAATGTTCATTGACATAATAGCACAGATGAGCTGAATAAGAAAGCATCTTAACAACATTACTTGGAACAAAGCTACATCTCTTTATGTCCTATTTTCATGTGCAAAGAAAAACAACACTGTAAGGATTTTAAAGTTTTTTAACATTATGTACACAGTAAATGCTTTTATGGGAAAAAAAAAATCTTATTAAACAAATTCCAGGCTGCCAGGAGAAAATAAAACCATAATTTAGTTCTCTATTTTACCGCAACTCAAGTATAACTTCATCTGAATGGTTCCTTTACCTTACAGCAAGAAAAACACAGCTTCTCACATCTCTAAAAATGGCATCATTAAAATGTTTAAAAATTTCTATCACTAGACCAGTAAAAATTTGAATCCAAAGGAAAAGTTTATTTTTGACCAGCTCTAGATTTCAGTGCATATGCATTAACTATTTGAGATTAAAAAAAAAAAAATCCCATAAATGAACACAGGATAAATGTTCTATCTTCTGTGACATTCAAAGAGTTAGCAAGTATCTTTGGAAAGAAATATTAGAAGATGCAATAACATATATTGTTTAGAGACTCCTTTCTGTTATGAAACAACTGCCCCAGGGCTAAGGGCACAACCCAGCTAACACACCAGTGGAAAAAAGTTATCAAAGGTTCTGACTTTATTATTGTTATTGTAATGTAAGTTTCACATTATTTACTAGTTTATAAGTTACCTTGAAGTATTAAAACTACGCTTCACTTGTCAGAGTAAAGGAAGAAAATATACTTTGTGATGCATTATCTTCCCTAATAAATTTGTTGTTAATTAATTCTTGGATTTAGTAAATTGCTGTAGATTTCTTTCACAGCTGTTAAATATGATTAAGTGAGTTTCTTCTGTTCGATATTCTATGAAGTAGACTAGTATATGTCTCTGTACCATACTATACACATAACTTTATAAGAGAAATCTTCTTGTTCAGCTTTCTAAAATACAATTGGGGATTTCTCCATAGATTTATTGTGCTAAAGAATGAGCTATATTTCTTTTTAGAGCTGTTTAATCAAAACCATGTTTTATTCTTTGTTTAACATTTGATATCTAAAAGATCCACAGTAAAATTAAGGCAACGGAAGCAAAACTTCAGTGAGGATTAAGGATGGTTTGAGATTACAGAACAGCTGTTCATACCCATTCTAGAACCTGGTGGTCTGTAAAGTCCCAGTAACCTAAGAATCTGATTTGTGGAAATACAAAGGGAACTGCCTAACTGTTGACATCCATTAGAGTGACATTCTTCTATTTCTCTAATGTAAGGGGCTTGATTCTCAACTTAGAAGATGAGTGAATAGCACGGGATTCCTTCCAGTCTATTGCAGTCTGTACAAAGTCAGGTTCAGACAATTAGAAGCAAAAGAACTGAAGACAATGTATAATTTTTACCACATAAAGATGTTTTGTAACAAATTCTCAAATTATCTTCCCTTTTCTGTACACAACCTGCACTGGGAAAAAAGATAATAAAAAAGAAGACCTGTTCTTTTTTAACCATTATGCTGCTACATATACACTTGATGAATTCCTCTAGGGTAAAAAGTCCTTGATGTACGATGTGTAAATACACAGGCATAACACTCAGCACGGTAGAGTACAATGCACCTCTAGTTAAGATTCTTTGAATGGATTACCTCAAAATTTTTCTATGCTTAACATTGGGGGTTTCTCATCTTTTTTCTATCCAAACAGCAGTACAGTCACCTTGAGTCACTAAGTATGTTACTACTTAATACCTTCTGTTTAGCAGTGTATGCAAAGACTCTAGTGGTCCTAATGTCTGAATATATTTAAGGCTTTTGATTTTATAACCTTTGACAAATACTCCGTTCTGTTTGGAAATCTCCAGTTCATTCTGCTTCTTCGGTTACAGTTTCTATTAGAATATACAAAATAGCAGTCACACAGGCAGAGGTGGTAAAACTGAAAGCTGCCTTTGATTAGTTTTTGTTTAAGTAAAGAAATCGAAATACTTGCTCAAGAGATTAACTTTTATATATTTTAAATGCTTTCATTGCCAAGACAACTGTCAATATGCACCTATCTCAGAAGTTTTAAACAAAAAAGGAAGTTTTACTTTGCAATTCAGTGCTTAGTCACAAAAAGGTATCTAAGATAATTACTTTTATTTGCTGTTATTACAGTAGGATATCTGAAGAAAAAGGCTAATTTTATTTATGGTTACTGAAATATGATATGAATAACAAACACATACGACTATGCAAATAGTAATATTGATGTTAACTAAAAACTAATCTAATAGCTTCCTTTCCCAGCTATGAAGTGTTTTGCTTTTATTAGTTTCCTCCTTTAAAGACAATGTTACATGAATGGCAGGGGTCTCCTGCTCACACTATTTCTGTATAAATCCAGAACTTACACAAATTCCTGTACCTTAAGAAATGCAAGATGATCTTTCTAACCCATTAACCTTTGAATTCAACCTTTCAGTAGGTTGTATTCAGAACTAAATTCCATTATATTTTCAGTAAAGAAGTTTGTGACTTAGGGGTTAGATATTAACAACTTCCTATTGGATGAGTTTTAAGCTAGTACAATTATTAGAAAGTACATAGGAAGAAATTTAAGTTTCCAAAGTTTTGAAACATAGAGCACCAGTCCAGTGACTTGTCATCTGTTACATTTCAAACTCCTTGCCTGAATACCCTAATGTATGATTTTTTTATTTAAGATACTTTGATTGGTGAAAAAAAGCACAGTAAATGGCTCTAGTGTACACATTCATTTTTCTTCTTTGACATATGAAATACAAAACAGGTCACACTAATTAATCAAACCTTTTAGCATACTGAGTGAGGTTTTGGTTTGTTTCTTTTTAAATGTGTTATTTCTCTCCTTTCTCAGTTACTTGTCCTGATGTTCATTGCTCTTGCAATATGATGTAAAATTTCTGTTCTTTTACTAATCTGATTAAAAAATCGTATTAGTCATCTTTTTTTAAAGGATAAGTGCAGATAAAGAGACTGAAAATCTGAAATCTCTATAAAGTACAGTCGAAAAAGTTTGTATTTGCCTTGATTAAGGAGATTGGTGATACATACTGAATTACAGCCACTTTCAATAATGAATTTGCATTAAATCAGTTCAGTCAAGAAGAGAAGGATTAGTTTATGGCGTGTGTATTTATCCACCTAATAAAACCATTCATTTGATCAAGTTATTGCAATTTCAAAACATCTGCCAAGGTCTGTACAGATTATATTACATTGATATTATACAGTGGCAACTAAGCATAGACCTTCACAACAGGAGAAAAAGGAAACACACAGACACACACATGAATGAATATAAACATTAAATAAATTTTAATCTCTGTTTTTCATGAAGCCCAATGGGACATATGACTGTGCACCACCTTGACAAATAAAGGAAAGAGCATCTAAGGAAGAGTGGGACCAGCTTGCTCAGTGCAACACATTTTTTAACAAACAGCCTTAAATTTGTGGAAATGTATCCATCTGTTTTTAATACGTCTGGTTTCTCAGATAAAGCTCAACTGTTTTTTTGACAATGCTGCTAGCAGAAGAGAGATATAAATCACATATCCTTCACTTATTGTTACTACAAAACCCACATAGTATATTTTACCCTCCATATTCCTTTTCTGATAAGAAGATTGGTCCAGTCAAAAAAAAAAAAAAAAGACCATTGGGACAAACACTTTGGCAATTCAGTTTGTCTTAAGATGGACTTCAAACACAGTTGCAGTTAGGACGGCATTTTCCCTACTTGCTATTGCATCTTACTTAAAGCCCCAGTAATCTGACAGAAATCCACTAGTACTTTGCAATAAATTCAATTGCTAGGACACCTTTAAACCTTGCATTATTTTCTTAATGTATGGCAATTACAGGAAGTTATATTTTAAATAACACAATTCTAATGCACTGTGAACACTGAGAGTTCAATATTCCTAAAAGTTTCCTATTTCCAGAAACAGATTTTTATCTTTTTCACTATAGCTGGAACTTAAAAAGAAACTCCAAACATACAGACCAAGGAAAAATACCTCATTGCATAAATCTCTGTCTATTTGTTTTTACTTTGAACTGTATAAATGTTTAAAATAATTTGCATTTTCCAGTTGCCAAATATTTATTTTTTCTATAGCATGTCATTTACAACTAAGACCTTACCATACACTCAGTCCTGAACCATGTGCAATTATACTTTCCTGCTCTGTTGTCTATGAAATCAGATAAGGTATCTTTGAGTATGATTCTCATGTTTCTTAAAATCCTGATCTCCAACACTTTTTGCTTTACAATTCTGCTCCTCAGAAATGTTCATACATTCTTGTGGAAGTCGTCCTGCATGGTTTTGTTAGACGTTAGTGGTGATGACACATATGAGGGCACCAAGCGAAGCGCTTGAGGGGATGATGTAAATTTCTTTGGAGCTCCCCAGAGTAATGTGTTGGACTTGCAGCTATAGTGCTGAGCAAGGTGATGCAAAATCATGGCACACATAGATTTCCAGAGCTATTTTTGTGACTCCATACCTACGTTTTGGCTAGGTAGAAGCTAATCTGCCCCTTTGATATTTTATCAGCTAGGGATGACATGAATTGCTCAGACAGTTCGTAATGCATCTGGTAACCAGGACTAAGCCCCTTGCAGGAGTGGGGATGCTTGCAAGGAGTTAATACAGAAAGTGCCAGTAGATGGTGCTCAAGGCTACTCAGCAGCCACCGGGATTGTGTAGCCCACAGAAACCTATCCCTCATTGCACGCTTCAAAGCTCTTCCTGCTGCAACACTTACCTCATTTTCTCATGAATCAGATCCAGTTCAGATCCTGGGACCTGATGCCCCGAAATTTTCGAACCACTTATCGTTTTCTGAAGATGAATCTCAATTACGCATCTTGGGACGCTGAAGTTCAGAAACAAAGTTTTCATGCAGGTCTACACCTCAGTGGCTTATATAGATCTTGTAAGGTTAATTCTTTATTGACTCATGAGATGTTAAACATTTTTTCTTGTACTACTTAATTGACTTCTGCAACAGGGGTATGTGGTCCTGTCACATGCCTCACGTTGTGGAAAAGAAGATCAGGCAATAAGTTTCAAGAATAAAAGGAGGAGCTGGAAGGATGAGCATTAAAGTTTACTGCTTTAACAAGGAAAAACTTCACCAAAATCCTAAGTCAGAGCTGAAAGCTCCTGGACAGAAAAGTGTAAGCTACTATGATTATAATGACATGGCTATGAAAAGAGGAGGAAGGAAAAGGAAGGGAGGGAAAAAAAAGATAAGAAAAGGAAAAAAAAAAAAGAAAAAGACCATCAGGTAAGAACATAAAAAGAGTAAGCCCAAGGGTACACAGTTAGATCAAAGGTCCCTTTGTGCTGGCATGCTGTTTCTGACACTAATACCAAATCTTAAAGGTGTGCACAAGAGCAGAGCAAGTGCCTAGTCCTGATGCCCCAGAGCATCCTCTTTTGGCCATTTTCAGCTCAGGGACTTTGAAAGCCAGATACACCATCAGTTGTGTCATATCTCAGATCAGGAGACAGGGCAACTGTAATGCAGGCTTGGAAGTATAATCAATGTACACCTTGAGAAAACAGTATCAGACTCAATGTTTGTATTTATTTACAGTAAAACACTAGACCTCCTGATCTAGTTCTTCTAAGGGAGATTTGGAACTCAGAATTCCGTTTTGCGGTTTATGTCATCACAACTGATCACTGTTTGTATCAAGGTGAGCCAGAGAGAAAAAAAAAAAACAACAACAAAACATTATCACCAAACTATTAAGTTTAAACAGTTGGAGCCACACGACATGCCTGAATTCACAGTTTTCTGTGTTTATCTTTTTTCTTTGGGTTTATTTTGGTTGGTTGCTTTTTGTTTGTTTTTACTTCTTTATCTCTTTGGATAGGTACACATTTATTCCCGATATAAGTAAGTAGTCATTTCTGGGGGAGTGTCTGCATGACCTTCCCGGTGGTAAAATAACTTGACAACATCATTTCATTAAGGTAGGAACATGAGTGTGAACAATGTGAGTAAACAGGGGGACCTATACTGCCAGAAAAAGTTGTATATGCTTGTGATGCATGTGCCCAGGGGAGGTGGGTACATATCTCTGTGTGCACATATCTCTGTGTGTGTGTATATGTGTGTGGTTAGAGCTTTGGGGTTAGCAACAGAAGGCCGTTTAGGTATTTTTAGTAGTTTAGCATTTTGTGATATTCAGTGTTTTTAATTATCTGAGTGTTACCTGTACACATCCAAACTGTGTAGCTCACTGATTGCCATCTTGTTCCACAGTGTTAATACGTTAACAAACCATTTTCACCCTGATTTGATTTTCTCACTGAGCAGTTTCTGCCTGTGACAACTCCCACTACTGCCATTCTAGTTTTGTCTGTGGTGGCTGATACTGGTTTATGAAGTTCAGGATTTCGGAAGTCCTGTTGCTTTTGTCACTCAGTACTATTAGAAGCCATCTAGGTTCAGTTTTTCAAAACCTGTTATGCGGACTGATGCTCATGAAGTCTAGTAGAGGTACCTCAACATAGTTGATAAAATCATGTGATAAAGTCCTCACTTCAGTCAGTAACTCGAGTAAGGCTGCAAATAAAGGTCTCCTTACTTCTTTGATATGAGAAAAAGAAAAAAAAAGTATGGTAGATTACTATGCATATATAGAGATCAGAAGATATATAATTATAAAGCACTGAAAAACAAGACTTGCAAGGGAAATAAAAGTCTCATGAGCAGCACATGTCTTAACTCAGAGATTTGGCAAAGATTTCGCTCGGGAAGACAATTCTCTGCACTTTGCAAGGTTTTTTTGCACTTTCCTATTGAGTATCTAGTATTCTCAGTCATAGAAGACTGGTCACCATACTACAGAAATGATAGTTTTGACTAGGAGTGACAAGTCTTACTAAAAAAAAAATAAAGGAGAGACTTGAGTAGAGAGAGGAAAGAAACATGACCAAGACAAGATCCTATATGAGCTTCTCTGATTTAAAAAAAATATTGAAGTTATTTCTCAAGTGATAGAGAGGACAATATCATTACGCAATTACTTTTCATTTACATTTCATCAAAAATTGAATTATAATATAAGCTTGTTAAACTGTTCTCTAATCTCGTTAAGGAAGGTACAGCAATGTGAAGTCACCTTCAATAAAAGAAACATCAGCTAAGGACATAAATAGTATTCCTCTTTTCTTATTGCCTTCTATTTACATGTTATAGATGCTTTTTTGCCTGATGTTAACAGGTAGCATCTTGACTTTCTGGTTAAAATGTGTGGTATAATTAATTATTAATTTGCTTTTTTCTAAATGGATACGAGTATGGAGAACTATCTAGCTTGACTGTAGGGGATTTTAATTAATTTTCCTTTCAATTTCACAATTCCAGAAAGGAATAAGTCCTCCAAAGTTGGAAATTTTTCTTTCTAATGTAAAAAAAACCACAATAACTTAAGTAAGATCCTGCTGTAGCATAGGAATATATTACAATGATTCCACACAAAACTATATATTGTAGAATACTATGCTTTTTCTGTACCAGCTGAACCTTCAGTCACCCAGCTTTCCAGACTTGCTGGAAGTTCAGATATCTGAAATGGCACCAGGCAGCTATGAATCAAGTCCTAAATTTCCAATTACTGTAGCATAAGCTTAGAAATCTATTTTAAATACAGTTAGAGAAATCTTAACCTGGAGCTGAATCTCACCCTTTGTTTTTGATAACCTTCAGCCTTCTAATTAGTTTAAGTATTATTTGAGCTATATATTTTCCATAAAGTCTTAGTAACCTTATTGCTTAGTGTATGTGTATGCTTTCATCTTTATTATATTGATTTTTCAAGTTCACATAGAAATATTTCTGAAATTTATCATCATTGAAATCTATCATTTTCTTGCTCAGAAAAATATAATTTTATAAAATAAGGGCAGCAGCACTACGCTGACTTGTAGGATATTATAAAGAAGATTGTGCTTCAGGAAAATGTCAGTATAAAGCATATTTATCCCTTTACTAATAGACTGTGCTTCTATATTGCTGTAAATGAATTTTGCTTTCAGCAATGTTCCTTTAGCAGGTCCTCAATTAGTTCCTAATAATATTGTTCTATAGCAAAGATGTTACAAAATGTCATTTTCTGCAAGAAAAATATAGAGAAAAAAGAAAAAATACTATGTAAAGTTTGATGTAGTAAAGGTATCCATACAGGACATTATATCTAAATTTATTTCAGTAAGATAACTGAAAAAAATGTGTTTCCTTGGCTTACTGCGAAAGAGAACCAGTAGCTACTCAAGTAAGAACCTCTTTTTGCAATGGCATTCAGTCCCTGGTACCATCAGCACAATTTAGAAAAAGAAATATGCTGAAGGGCCTATCTGAACTCCCAGCTATGCTGCTACAGTGCAGAGCAGTATTACAGATACCTAACAAAGATGTGGACATAACACAGTGCAAAGCCATATAGAAATAGAAGCTCAAGTCCCAGAAGTGTAATATATACGACTATATTATTTCCATTTGTGGACCTCACTTGAGACACAGGTATCCCAGGATACCTCTTTACGATTTAGACATATTGCATGTATTATCCAGACTTAGTTCAGAATAAGATGTTTAAGTGATTTTTCAGCATCTCTGTTTCCCCATCTGTTTAAACTGTGATCATGATATTTATATATGACTCAAAAGAGATTGGGAGACCTGAATCACTGAAGTGTAAAACACTTTAAGAACTGTAGCTCAGACTGCTCTATAATTATCTAGTAATTCCAAGGAAAACAGATTAAAAGTTAGAAGGTGTGAAAATAGTGAGAGAAAAGAGATAACGAAGTTTCTTTGATTCTATTAAAGTCATCTTTTAACAAATAGAGAGCATCCATGTCGATAGTCTCAGAGCTCTCACTTCCACCTTAATTAGAAATGGTCACAGGCAGTTATAGAGTTCAAGGGAATATTCTACTCCATTGGATGATTCCTTCTCTTTAGATTTACCATCTCTATTCCCATAGTAGTTTGGACATCCGTAATAATTACAATGTAGCATAATTCAGCATCTTCTATGCAGAAGTCACAGCATACCCACAATGAAATGACTCCACACTCATGGGAAGAGGTTGTTTGAACATTTTGAAAGAGAATGGAAAGAGCACCATTATCTTAACATTTCAGGACAGATTCTTCACAGAAGGCAAAAGGACAACTTGCATCAACAAAATGATGTCTCTGGGGCCTTGTTAATATTCACTGTGCAAAAAGCCGAAGCAGACTGGAAAAACATATAGGAGTGCCGGGAGCAGAGCATATGAAGAAGCGACACCTGTGAGCAAATAAGCGTTTGATTTCAGACTCGGATGCGACTGAGATGGATCCACCATCAGGAGAGGTGACAATCCAGGACTGCTCAGAAATGTAGAGTGGGTCAGACAGAGACATTAGGAATTGGCATCGATCAAGAACAGAAACTACTATAAAATGTTAGTGTTAAGCACTCTGGCACTGCATAAACGTGTTAATAGAAGAGATCAGTTAGGTCACTGACCTTGATCCCCCACAATCAGTAAAAATGTTTGGTTCAGATAAGTCTAGAGACCTTGGAAGTTTGCTGAAGATCAGACACCTCACTTGAGACCTTTACTGTTGTATGACAGTTTTTTTGTGTCTCTCTAATACAAGTGTTTAGCAAAGGGTTGCTTTTATTCTGAACAGTTCTCCAACCTAGATAAGGGGTTACCAGTGATTACTGTTCTGATAAAAGGCACGAAGCCAGTGAGACTTCCTATTGTAGAGCTGCAAGTTGATCTCTCAAGAGAGGCGATGGAACCTCTGACATTTGAGATATTTAAAACTGTACTGAACAAAATGTAAAGGAGAATATTGAAAAGAGCAACACTATACTAATAAATAAATGGAGCAGGTAGTCTATTACATTTTTTTAAGCTTCACTAGCATTTGATAGTTTTTCTAAAGAAAATCCTGTACTTCCGAGTTCTAACTGCAAGGACTGGAAAAGATGTCTCTATCGAATCTACTTCCTGCTCTTGCAGACAATGAAGTGAAATAAATCCCATCAGTTCTTCCCTATTGTAAAAAAAATGTTAATATATCAGGGAAGAAGATTGTTTCCAAATTTCTACTCTACCTGATGGTAGTAATATTTATAATACAAGATTTTTAGTATAAGATCGTCAAATCAATTTAATAAGTTTTATATCTTGGAAACCTTCATAAAAAGCTTCATACAAACTTGTGCAGTATCAGTGCTGATTACTGCCTACTTCTACCATGCTGTACAGAGGAAGCAAAAATTTAGCTGAAAAATGTAGATCATAGGTACTGCTGAGCTGTTAGCATCCAAAGTTTATCCAAAGCTATAGTAACAATTATTTAGTGACTATAGATAAACAGCTTTATTTCATGGAAGAACTTAAGTTTTCTTTCACACAAAATATACTGACCAGCACTTTGAAAGGGTAACAAGATCACTTAATTCTCTGCGCTTGCTAACAGTGACCTTTCAAGATATGTTGGCACACAAGTCTGAGCATAACAGAATATCATTAAACACACAGGAAGCTCACACTCAAACCTGTTTGGCCAGCCACCTTAACTAATCATAGGACCATTTAGGTCAGAAAAGGCCCAAGATCGTCGAGTTTGACCATTGACCTAACACTGCCAAGTCCACCATTAAACATGTCTCTAAGTGCCATGTCTACACATCTTTTAAATACCTCCAGGGATGGTGACTTCACCACTTCTTTGGGCAGCCTGTTGCAATGCTCAAAAACTCTTCTGGGGAAGAAAGTTTCCCTAATATCTAATCCTCTCCTCAAACAACCTGAGGTCATTTCTTTTTGTCCTATTGCTTGTTACCTGGGAGAAGAGACTTACCCTCATCTCACTACAACTTCCTTTCAGGTGGTTTTAGAGAGTGGTAAGGTCTCTCCTGAGCCTCCTCCAGGCTAAACAACCTCAGTTCCCTCAGCAGCTCCTCATAAGACCTGCCCTAGACCCTTCACCAGCTTTGTCACACTTCTTTGGACATGCTCCAGCACCGCAATTTGCTTCTTGTAGTGAGGGTCCCAAAACTGAACACAGTACTTGAGATGTGGCCTCACCAGTGCCAAGTGCAGGGGGACAGTCTCTTCCCTGGTCCTAGTGGCCACACTATTCCTAGTGCAAGCCAGGATGCTGTCGGCCACGTTGGCCACACTGCTGGCTCATATTTGGTCAACTGCTGACTAACACCTTCAGGTCCTTTGCCACTGGGCAGGGTTCCAGCCACTTCTTCCGAAGCCTGTGGCGCTGCCTGGGACTGTTGTGACCCAAGTGCAGGACCTGACATTTTGCCTTGCTGAACCTTCTAAAACTGGCCCATTGATCCAGCCTGTCCCAGTCCCTCTGCAGAGCCTTCCTACCTTCAAGCAGATATTAAAGACACGAAACAGGACTGGACCCAAAACTGAGATCCAGAGAACATCACCTGTGACCAGCCACCAGCTGGATTTAGTTCTATTCAACATCACTCTTCAGGCTTAGCCATCCAAACAGTTTTTTAATGCACCCCTTGCCTACTTACTAATTAGTGTGGCGTTCGTATTTCAGTCAGGCTTATTTTTCTGTTCAAGTGGGTACAGAAAGATAGACCTATAAACTGCAGAAATAGATCTAGTCCATCAAATGCGAAGTCTAATGGGTAATTTCTAATTGGTAATTTTTGAGATTTTTAGAATCTGAAATATAAATACAGAACTATTTTACACATTATGGTGGTAAGGTCTGCTGTCATTCTGTTAACGGACAGGAGGGAAAGAACATGTATCTTACGATCTATATTATGAGGTGTTGCTAACAGAGCAGTGTGTCTTCCTCTCTCTGAAAGGAATAGTATAGCCCATATTGACACTTTACTGAATATCTGAAAGAAAATCTTAAGTCTTCATTGAAGGAAGTTTACCTCCTTCAAGCTCAAGAACTGCCCATTCCAGCATGCCAGAAGTCAAGCCAAGGTTGCAGCGTGAATGTATGGATGAGCAAGGAGCTCCTGACTAAACTCATACATAAGAAAATACAAAGGTACAAGAGATGAAAGCAGGGACATGTGGACAAGGAGGAATGTAGATATGCTGACAAGTGTGCAGGGAAGGAATTAGGAAAGTCAAAAGCCATCTGGAGATGAATCTCATGAAATTCAACAGAAGAAAAGAAAAAGTCCTGCACCTGGAGAGGAATAGTCCCACGCCCCAGGACAGACTGGGGCCAACTGACTGGAAAAGAGCTTGACAGAGTAATCCAGGGGCCCTGGTGGACAACAAGCTGACCATGAACCGGCAACGTGCCCTTGTGCTGAGGAAGATTAACAGCATGGTCTGCATTAGGAAAAGCATTGCCAGCAAGTCAAAGGAGGTGATCCTTTAGCTTCATTTAGCAGCGGTGAGATCCCATCTGGAGCGTTGTAGCCCAGTACAGGAGAGACACGGACGCAGCAGAGCTGGTATACCAAAGGGCTGCAAAGATGACCAAGAAATGGGAACATGTCATACAAGGATGGGCTGAGAGAGCTGAGATCGTTCAGTCTGGAGAAAACCTCAGGGGTAATCTTATCAATGTAAGCAATATTTGGAGAGACTTAAGTCACAGGGGTGCCCAGTGACAGAGTAAGAGGCAATAATCACAACCTGAAATACAGGAAACTTTGTTTAAGCCTATTAAAAAAAATGTATTTTAAGGGTGATTAAACCTTGCAATGGGTTACCTGTTGATATTATGAAGCCTCTATTTTTGGAGTTATTCAAAACCCAACGGACATGGTCCTGAGCAACCTGCTGAAGTTGACTCTGCTTTGAGCAGTAGGGGCTTGACAAGGCAATTTCTAGAGGTCCATTCCAGCTCAGCTATTCTTCAATCCTATTCTGAAAAACCTGATTTTTTTCAACACATATTTAGAAAATAATCAAACCTTTCATAGAAACATTAATCATCACTGCATACAGGAGAGATGCAGTCCCAATGTTGCTTGTCTGAAAAATGTACACTTATTGAAGTATT
>NW_009735898.1:25667-62170 GCF_000703405.1 Apaloderma vittatum | reverse complement strand
TTTTCCCCTGTCTTCTAAACCACGACAATATCTTAGACCTCCTTTGCAAGTGTGCATATGAATGCCTCCATTCCAAGACAAACCAAGGTGACCCATGTTCAGATGCCTTCATTTCAAACATTTCCTTTGGGAATTCAGTCCCTCCACCTCCTACAAGAAGGCTGCCAAGGAAATGGTCAGTGCTATATAAGAGAATGAAAGAACCAGACAGGAGACAAAAGGAAATGGAGTTCAGAGGCCTTATGATCACTGGGTCACCTTGCCTTACTGGGTCCAAGGACCCACTCCAACAGTCATTTACTCTCCCTATTAAATAGCAGCCTGATGAAACACATAGTCTGAAGAAAGCAGAAATTTGTTGCACAAAAACACATCTTCTGACTTGTTCCTTGGTGGCAACAGCTACTATCTGCTGTCAGCTCAGGGCAGGGTGTTAAGTAACTGTAGTCTTTGACAACATAATGCCCAATGCATATTCCTACTTGTTTTTAAGATTCTCTGTGGGCCAGCTTCTAAGGTTTTTCCTCATGCTCTTTTCACCCAGTAACACATTTGACAGAATAAACATGTAGAATAAACATGTTGGGAAACAGAGGGATTTGGGGATTTTCTTCTAAACTGTATGGAAACTATAATGTGAATTATAAAATATCATCAACAAGGAACTATTGCATTATGACACTGCAAAATTACCGAAGTACCTCATAGCAAGTGAAAAATTCCATGAAGCTCCCATGTACATGAAAGACTGTTTATGAAGTATGCAAATGTTTGAGTAACTGTAGGAAACCCACAAATTTTGGCATACTGCTACTTATTTTGAAAACAAACAAACAAAAATAAAAATACATTAATCTTTTAATTCTGGATTTACTTTTATTTGTGTATGAAAGACATTCTCTCTTTTAAGAACTGTTTTCTCACTGCTTTGAAGAGACAATGAAAAAATTCACAAAGACTATTTTTCTTGCAGGAATATTTTTTTCCTAAAAGTAGTAAAATCCAAAGTCACAGTTATTTCCTGATGATTTCACATGTAAATACTAAGCACTATGACAATGCTCAGCCAGCCTCAAAATGATCACTACTGAACAGTTCTTTCACTAAACAGAGTATTTCTTTACATCCAGTGGCCACTCAGTAAGTTTGTTTCATTGGAGACCCTTTACATTATGCTGCTGGTGTAACACAATATCAAAGTTAATATGGCTTTTTACACTACAGAAGAGACCTAAAGTGTAGCGTGCTGTGATACAAAGAAATCATTCATATCTTGAACCATGCCCCAGTTCCACTCCTGCCATGTGCTATTATTTGAAGCAACATATACCAAAGTAAGTAAATAGTTTCTTTGCCTTAAAAAGCCTTTGCCTTCAACAGCAGTTGTCATCCAAGGACGCAGAAGTCAGACACCTCCCTTTGTAAGGGCTATGGATTTCACTTAGCCCCAAGTTCTGGATATTGTGAGATGGCATAATGATTACATAAATTTTTTAAACATGCTACAGGCAAGCACTCCTCCTAAGTGAGAATACAAGTGTCTGCAGCACATGGGTCCTCTAAGTAGTCAATACTTTAACAAGGTGTCAGAGAGTGAACGTGCAGACATTGCATTATCAAGACCTTCAGCAGACGGCACTTCATTTCCTCTTCTGGTGTAATCTTTCCCCACTGGGTGCTGCAATCCATGGGGTTATCCTCTTTCCAACCTCAGGAAGACCACAACAGCAATGTTTCACATTTCAGCATCCCCTTGGACTTTAGGATTTAGTGTTCGTAAATACCTGAATATATTTACATACATTTGGGAGGGGAGGGGAGGAGGGGTTGCTTTCATCTTAATGATGAATGGCTTTTACATTAAGGGCCTTTCAGCAATAAGATCTTTCCTCCCATGAAATTTCTCCAAGCAACAAATATCCTGACTGGATCTGTGCAATAGTGCACAGGATGTAGCTATTCAGTGTGAAATCCACTTCTTGTTTTTATATATAAAAAACCCCCACCAATCAAACCACAAATCTCTGTGTTTCCAAGACTATTTCAGTAATCTCTGGCTGCTCTCTTTTTAGTAATTCTGTATCAATTTGCAGGGAAGACTTGGAAACCTCTGGTGTAAGGTGAATCTTTCTAATCTTGCATTCTCCATAAAACTATGATACCATGCCCTTCAGGAGATGAAGCCAAATCAGTATGACTTCAGATCTGGAAGTAAATATCCAGAGAAACCATTTAGCAGCTTCATTGTTGCATTTATACAGTAAGTTGCTCTGGGGTAATGTTTTGTCATTCGTTTTTACACTTGACAAATTTTAATGATTATATTGCCAGGATGGGTGTACTGTAAGATGTCATTAAACTCCTACCAGGTTTCCTGTTTGAAAACTGCCTTGTTAGGTCTATTTAACTTACAGCACATTTAACTATTAACAGGACACAGTCAGCATTTTGATTTACAGTTGGAGGAGAAGAGGAAGAAAAAGAAGTCTTGCATCTTAGGATTTAAGGATGTTTTCCTCCTTTCATATCGATGGTCACCAAGATCTTGTGCATGGTTAATGTAAAATGGATGTCAGTTGTACATACATGCATTCACACACATGCACACACAATTGCCCTAGCTGTAACCACAAGGGGCACTGGATAAAGCAAGTAATTCACATTCTGAGGCTAGTCTTGCTGGCTTTTATCACTGTTCTCGTATCAAGACTGCTAGTTTCAGCCCACTTGTAAGACTCTCATTAATCTTAATTCATCTTCCATCTACCTTAAAACGTGCCTTGAAGTCATTTTTTTCCAGTCATTTTAAACCATGCTCAGTCTCCCAGGCTAAAGACAAATTTCCCAGCCTCTCACAGCAATATCCAGCATCTAGGAATATTTCAGCCTTTTAGGAAAATCTCTTCGGGTCTTCGTACTGCTCCTTCTTCAGCCTTGTGTTTCTAACATTCCCTCCAAAACCCAGGACTGTTTCATTAATTACCAGAATTGCCACCATTGCAATATAAATCTCCAGCCACGAGGGCTAAGTACAATTGTTTCAGAAAAGATGACTTGTCTCTGCAGACTATGTCACTTCCTCATTCATCACCCTCAAGTGATCACAACTGAATTACTCACCACCAGTGCCACTCATTTTTCAGACCTCTTGCTAATTCATGGAGGCTTGTTAAAATGCTGCAAGCAAAGGTGCCCTTCTGATCTTCCCAAACATTCACTAAATGGTTTGAATTTATTCATTGGACTGAGCTCATCTTGGGTCATGTCTCTTTTTTGTGTGTGTCTCATTGACTTTTAAATTTCCGTTAAAGATGCAGCATCTTCTTTTGTGTGAAGCCAGATCTGTTGAGGAAAGTTACTGCTTTGAAGGGAAAGGGGTGGAAAAAATCTACAAGAAACAACCACAGCCACAGCAGAAACAAAACATGACAGGCAAGCAATTAGCTTTGCACAGAGCCATCAACAGCTTGGACTAGGAGGAGTATGAATTTGGTCTTAGAATCGTTTGGGCAGCAGCTGGTTCCCCTTGAAAGCAAAGAGGATATTGCTAGATAAAAGATTCCAACAGCAAGTTCTGCCTCTTTAACTTGACCTGCATTTTGAATTCAACCCAAACAGAATTTCCAGAAGAACGACAAAAATTTAACCATTGCTCATGATTTGTTGCAAAGTTCCCACCTGGCAGCACCTGATTAGCTTAGGCTTCCAAGCTTTCTTACATTTCTGTTTCTCGTATATTGAATTTCAGAGCTGCGAGACTGAAGAAATGAAGAGGCCTCACCAGTCAACACAGGTTAGGCCAAACGCCAGCCCGACTGAAGGGCTGATGCAGTGCCTGCCTTCACCATCATAAGGATGAGTTTAGCAAACCCAGTGGTGTTATAAAGCAAACACTGTAAGGAACATGCTCCTCCTTTCCCTGACCTTGTAACGCACTCTGCCTGTCATGACAATGTTGGGAGCTGTAATATTTAATCATCTGTCCCAGAAATCCATGCAATGGAGAAAATTCAGAGGTTCCACTGGGAGATAAAACTTTCTCATCCTCGTTGTTGCTCTGACAGGCTTTCCTCATCCTGTGGTGGCTCCTTGGAAAAGCTGAGTATCTGTGTGGCCATCAAGGGCCACAAGCAACAAGGATAGCAGGCAGAAAATAGCATCCGAAAAGCTATTCACTGAGATATTATCATTCTTAACACCTCAGGACTGAGCGAGACTTGTGAATTCCCTCTGTGAAGAGCTGTTCTCCTTCTGTAGCAGCTTCCACACAGGCACTGCTCATCCTCAGGCAGAGAGTCCAGAGAACCAGGAGGGAAGCAGGCTGTGCTCCCCCCACACCTCATTTGTCTCCAGCTAGCAGCACTTCAGGGAGTATAGGCATAACATAACTACTTCTTTCTTTTGGGCTCTGGGAAAGTCATCATTGTTGAGCACCCAGAAATCTGGACCTAAATAAACTGGCAAACTGGCACCTTCTGTAAGTCTGGTGTCAAAACTCTTCATATGAAAAGTTTCAAATCCTATTGTGTGTTATAAATATCAGTAAGGTCTGATACACCAACTTAAGTACTCTGATCCTTGGCCATCCAGCAAACCTTTCTCAGGAACAGCACTGACTTGGAAGCAATCTAATAATTAAACCACTGACATTTCAAAAGTGCAAAGTCACAGTGATTTTCCAATTTTCAATGTGTCCCTCTCTAATTGAATATTTATTTAGGCAATACTCAGCTGAGTTAGGCAAGATGAATCCTTTAGGATACCTTCTCTTCCCTGGGGTAAAAAAGTCAAGACCTGCTCTAACCTCTCTGAACATTTATGGAGTCTTTATAATATGTAAACACACCTTTATTCCATTATTTGGCACTAACAGTGTTTCCACAGCTCATTATTTCCTCCATGAAGCAACGTTTAATTAGGGCTGAATTACAAGGGAATTGCTGTGAAACTACATAAGCCATCCTTGGAAATCCCTTAACGAATTCAATGCAATTGCTGCTACTGCGTTGAATTCTAAATGGACTCATAATGATTAGAAACCTAAGCCATACCTGCTTTTTATTGATCAACGTGTGACAACAGGATTTCTTATAAACAGAGTCATGCAGACAATATGTTGATTTCAGTATGTGAAGATTTTTAGTGGCTCTTGGGAGAAAGCTAGTGACTGTGGCATCTAAATCCAAGGCTACAGTTATAAATTAATCAAATCTTATTAGTTTTTCCCAGGCCTATTGGGGTTGCAAATTTACCAATCCTGCTGAGTGCACAAATGAATTTAGTTTTTTGTACTGAAAAGAGGGATGATCCTGAATTTAGCCAGAGGTACACAACTCCCGGGTTCTTAGCTCAGGTACAGCGGGTATGTCCAAAAATCTGTCTCTCCACTGATCACATTCATCTGTCTTTGTAGCCAAACAGAAAGTTTCTCTCTAGTTTTGCTGAATGATGGGTTGGGTCCCAAGTTCACAAAGTTGCTCTGTAGAGATGATTTCATCCCTGAGATGGAACCAACTTGGTGCTTCCTCATTGCAAAGCTAAACATGAGAAACTGGGATATCTGTGTCCACACACCATCCCAAGCCTTCTTCCCTGTGCTGCAAAGTTTTACAAAGTTCATGATGCATAGAGAAACATCACCAACTCCACAGTTAGGACATCTGCCTTTGGTGTAAACTGCGAAGAAACTTTGCCTGCTGTTTCAGCACTTTTATTCATTATTTGTCCAGTCATGCTTGTGTTCTTGAGGGAAGTATGTTGGGACTCAGCTCAGTACCTTCTTTCGCTGGTGGGTTATTAACTTTGCCATTCTAAAATTCCTGTTATCATAATGTCCCAGGCACTGATTCCTGCAACCCTTGAAGCCAATGCCAAAACCACCAATAATTTCAGCAGTAATACTTTCAAGCACATTGATTGAGTTCTTTTTTCCCTCTCTTGCAATGGATCTTCTCAGTTTGTAGTATCTTTCAGACTTTGACATTTGGAACAGGTTAGTCTGACAAAAACACTTCATTTTAATACCCCCTATGTAAGATTTATTCCCACAGATTTATATTGTTCCGTGTTCAAATTAGCAGTGGTTCCAGGCAGTCTGCTTCCTTGGGCTAGGCTAGCATAAATCTACTGACTTTGGGGAGTTACTTCTGATTTTCACTGATAAATGCAAGAAAGGACTCAGCACTCTCCACCTAAAAGGCTTAGATTAGATTTCTCCTGGCCTCATTAATATTGCCAGTGGTATTCTTCCTATATTTCTTTTGCTGTGTATGTCAGTAAGTGCTTTCTCTCCGCCTTTTAAAATTCCTTTAACTATTAACATAAGTGAAACTCCTTTCCTTAAAGAATTCCTAACTGATCTCTCAGTCTGAAATACACTTGAATGCCCTCTGGAGAAAAACCCTGTCACAGGTTAGGACTAGGCCCTCTGTCCCCAGACTACATAAAGGGCTATAGAGTTAGAGAGGGTAATCTGGGTCATTGCATCTCATGCCTCTTAATCTCAGCAAAATATGTAATGGATGCTTAGTCCAAATTGCTCTACAGAATATCCCCTCCCCACAGACCACAAACCATTACTCAAAAATGAACTTAGGATCATTCATGAACCACTTATCTCCACAATGTAAAACCTACCTGAATTATAATAAACATCAGAGGAGACTGTGAGACACAGATTGTATTTACAAGGTACTGTATGTTGGTGGGACAGCACTGAAGGGATCTAGCCCAGAGGAGGATGTTTAACAAACCTGACTCCAGCCACTAGTGCATGCTAATGTGGTGACAATCATAGAATCATAGAATCACAGAATGGCCTATACTGGAAGGGACCTTAGAGATCATTTAATCCAACCTCCCTGTCATGGGCAGGGACACCTCTCAGCTAAATGAGGCAACACATGGGGACTGAGTGGGGATCGAACCCGCAGCCTTGGTGTTATCAGCACCACGTTCTAATGTCAGAGGCAGTGTAGTGATCGCATTGTCATCAGTCACAGGGACTGGTAAGAGAGACGGGGGAAGAATGGTCAAAAAGTTCCTGCAATTTGGCTGTCGCCCTTACATGAGGTATTTGCAATGAGACCTCAAGCGAAGAAAACTTCCACACACCTCCTGGCTGCAAAGTTGGAACAGGGCCTTGAGTTTCAATGCTCTAGGACTATCTCTGTTTATAATCACACTTCCAATTATGGGTTGTGTTTGCACAGGTTGGCCTTGGCAAGATCCAGATAGCAATCTTCTTGGGGTCAAATGAGAACTTGCATCTGACTTGCAATTGTAAGAGCCAACAGTTGGGTAACAAATCCTTTCCACGTGCTTAAACCAGGTCATGAAGTAGACATGCCATGTGTCCTTACAGGCAAATGCTGAGGTAATTATACTCCCATATAACTTCTGGCAGGTTTGATCTATTCCTGAGTTTCATTAAGACGGTTTGCTTCTGACATGTTCTGGTTTGCACTAAATATTCAGTACTTTAAAAGTAATAAGATGGTGGAATATCCTTCCCACAAGCTATTCTGCTCTACTTCCAAGAGATGTAATCTGAGGCTGAGATCAGGAAGTATTCCTCCCTTCTGAGCACCCTTCTCTTCAGCCCACACGCCCAGCAGCTATGTAGTCAAGGCCTAGTAATCATGCACATTTTAGAGATAAGTGTGTGAAGACATCAAGAAATGTTCACATCGATAGCCTGATACAAGCATTTCCTATAGAGCACTATCACTCTCTTGTTGTCTGGTGTGGATGCTGTTGGTCCCTCTCTGACAGCACGGAATGTTTGACCCTTCCCAAATGGCTGTGCACGTTTGACCCTCCCATAAAAGGTGAAGAAGGTCAATGCAAGTCTAATCCCTAATTGTGCAACATGGAGGATAATGAGTCTCAGTAATGGCAGGCAGTGACTTTAAGTGGTATGCATGCAAAATATGCAGCTGCGTTAACCAGTCAGGCAAGGAAGAAGAGACCTTTCCTGAGGTGAGAAACATATTGAAATGCTAATAGACCCCGGCAGGTATTGTTGGTCCTTTGGGGAAAGATACTTAGGAGGAACTTCTTAATTGTATGTTCACTAGATCCTTTCAGCAGATCAAAAAAGAGTACTGATACGAGCAAATAAACTTTGATATGTGCCTTTCACTACTGGTACTAATTGGAAGGAAATTCCCCGGCCTGTGGACCATTGCGTTTAATTTAAAAATGTTGCAAATGTTAATTGAATAAAGGAGGTTGGTTGATTAGAAACATGACCTCATGTCTAAAATGATAATGTGGGCTCTTGACACCTGAACAACAAAAGGTCATGAGAGTATAAACAATGAGAAGAGAAAGAACCATCAGCAAGAACCCAGAGAGTGACATATAGTGTTGGGTAGAGAGTAGCTGAGATAAAGTCAAGTAGTCTAAAACACAAGACCCATATTTAGTACTCATGCACTTTCATTCACTTTCATCAGAATTTCAGGGCTACAACTGAGGCAGAGTTTTACTCTAAATGCTTAGTTTTCTGCTCATCAGGAACCACTGGGTCCTATCTTGTGCAACATTGTACCTGAATTGTTTAGCAATGTGCGAGTCGGAGAAGATTATCCCCATGATGAGGAATTGGGGAGGCTGACAGATAACCCTTGGAAAACCAGCTGGAGGGGGTATGCAGAGATATGCAATCTTCTCTCACTTAGAAAAGGTCATTCCCTTGCCTCCAGCAAGGAGAGTCCCACAATTAGGTCAATAGCTGGATTTCTGCTGTTGGGAGAACAAGACTTGGGGATATATCTCATCTCATTGACAGAACGGAGTTTATGTCTTGTATACAGATACGCAGCAGGAGCAAAGCAGAAGCACTCTTCTACTATGTGTATATTCTTTCTAGATTTTCTTTCATCTCTTCTCAGACACCTCTGTTACAGTATCTTTTGAGGATGTTTGAAAATATAAAAGGAGCTCATGAGGAAACATGCTGGGGTTTGGCCCAGAAAATAGTTCCAAGACCAGAGAAAGACTCGTTTTCCACACTGGGCTCTTCATTGCTCATGATAGACCGCATCTTAAATTCCAAGATACGAATTCAACTGACTTTGCTGGTCATATGGAAGTACACTGACAACGTCCATTATAGCTTTGAGTAGTGCAAAGTCATTTGAAGATAGGTTTGGTGTTTGGGAAAATGTCACAGAGTGAAGAGTTGACGTGTGGATGTACTTTGATAATTTGTGTTTGGTTAGTAATTTTCCACGCGGAGATTAGGTTTGCAAACTGCTATGCCTTTGTTGAGTGTATATTTCCTCTGCCTCTCTTCTGAAGTCTCAGTTGTTACATTCTCAATCTTCTTTGCAGTCTTCAGATTCTATTTACAAATTCTTCCAAACTTCTTCCTCCTTTATTCCCAAACCCTATTAATATCTGATCTAAAGTGCATTTGAGTCTCACTTTTTCCCTCATACATACTTTACCATCACTGCCTTTCACTCTAACGACAATGCAAGAAAAACTTATCTGCCTTGCTCTTTTTTATGCACTTAATCAAGTTTCTTCTTCTGATAATTTCTATGTACCTTTATAGTAAGTTAAAATTATTTGCAGATTTTTTTTTTATTTTGTCCCAGTTTTCATGCTCCATTGCCAAATCCTCTCCTATTTCTGGTAGGTTATTACAAATATTGAATTAACTTCATGAAACCCACTGTATACTCATGATTTTTTTTTTTCAAAAAACAAAAAGAAAAAAAAAGAGGAAAGAGTGAAGAAAAACAATAGGAAATAATTTAAATGGGATGGCAGATACACTTAGAGTAATCAGTCTATAAAACTTAGTAAAACTGTCCTCTTTCCTTCTAAGCTTTCCTAGAAGCTGGGCACACTTTAATGGTTCCCCAGGAATGAAGCTGTACATGGGTAGATTCTATACTTTTAGGATATGCCTTAGGGATATATTATTTTGAGCTAAAAAAAAAGATATTTCACTTCTGCATCTCCTATGGAATTCCAAAGAACTTGACATATTCACAATTCAGAGTGCACTGAAGGAAAACATTACTTGGGGTGGTTCCATGACTCATTTTCAAGCAGAATCCATGCTGGTTTATACTTGGCCCCAAAAACTATTGCAGACAGCCAAAGCGGAGTCATATCTGAGCCCTTAAAAGTGGATATTGTCAGTAGGAGCCCTGTCATTCACATATCAGAGCTGAGGGGGACAGGAAATGCACTCCAGACGTTGACATTCGACTCATGCAGCTGTCCAGCAGTTCCCTGTGTGAATCTGGAATCTCTGGGAAAATGAAAGGAATGAGCAAAACAGAGCAGAATAAGCAGTGACGGTAACAGAAGACTATTACTATTGGCAAAATATCTCAATGCCAGTATAGTTCCTAACTGATTGCCTGTGTCTTAAAAACATAATTACTGAATGTACTTGTACCATGGATGCATGTTTAAACTACTTGACAAAGATGTTAACAATGAGCTGTTCATGCAGACCCTGGAAAGAACCCTAATATGATGAGTGGAAACAACAATGCCGTGAAAGCAGAAATCATGTCACTGAACCCTTCTCTTCCTGGATCTGCATTCTTTTGGAACATTATGTTTCAAAGGATGCATGAATGACACATTTATTTTTTAAAAATTGAGTGGTAGAGGGTTCCAAACCTTATTCTTTATAATAATAAACTATAATTTAAAAAAAGCATTCTCAAATGGGGAAAAAAGCTGTCTTAGAAGAGGGATGATTTGTTTGAACTAAAAGCTAGAAGTAGGCTAGGTTTCCTTGAGCTGTGGAATGGCATTTTGTTCTTCACCCGTCCCTGCAATCTCATGCCATAATGCCCTGCTGCAAAAACTAGATACCAGATCTGACACTGGACAGGAAACAATCCCATGTTTAACTGGTTGCAGTTGTGGATGCTCTATTCAGAGCTCAGATGAAATGATGGTGAAACATTAGGCTTCAACACCCTTGAAAAAAGTGAGGCAGAATCCGGAAAACACATCAAGGGTCAATTTTTCAAAATCTCAGCTCCTACTTTTGTTTCAGTGGATTTTGTGAGGTTCTCAGGGAAAAAAAAAAAAGGAGGGGGGAAGGGAAAAAAAGCGTGTTAGCGTACAGGCAAGAAAGATTGACCCAGACAGTTCCAGCCAGTGTTTTCCTTCCAAACTCATGATAGCAGCTGTGACTGTAATTTCTCTATAAGATTCTGCTAATGATAATCATTGAAAACTAGCAGTCTAAATTAACAGACAACTCTTCTCATGACCCCTCAATCCACCTACATTAGCCAGCCACAGTAGAAGCTGAGGTTGCTCTCCTTAACATGTCCCAAAACCAACAGCAGCATCTAACTGACACCCCATCAAGCTGTCTCCGCTTTCCTCTTCCTTTGCTACTGTGAATCTGAAACACCACTGGGGAAGTAACAGTGCTGGCTTCTTTTTTTCAGATACTGAAATAGATCAGTCACCACTCAATCCTCCTAACAATGGAGAGGAGGCTCCTGGTCCACCAGCCCTACAATCCCTAGAGCATTTTGTGAAGATCGCAGGAGGAGCTCCATTTACACAAGCTTCTCCCCCTCCAGTGATGTTGCTGATGTTATCGTCTCCTTCCTCCCCTCAGCGCTTACCACAAATCTGGTCTTTGTGCTCCTTAGCCTGGCCCTGATAGGAGGCTGACATTTTTGCAAGAAAACCTTTCTGTTGATTGTTGTGGAAAGGTCCTGTTTTTTTCTGAGGCCACGTCTTCAGGCACAGTGGTAAGAACCCCACTGGTGGGGTGCTTAAAATTAGACAATAGGTTGTTCAATGTACAAATAAGGAGTAATCTTGCCTCAACATGGAAATGGGTTAAATGCTGGCAACTGTCTTGTCTGTAACTGCTCTGAATCTGCCCAGTGCTCTGTTCCCCTTAGACTGTGCATCCTCCCGGATGATGATCAGAGACAAAGCTGCCAAGAGTTGCAAAATGGATTAATTGAGGTCTTGAATTATTTTTGTCTCTCAGATTACGCACTGCTTTGTAAAAGACTTTGTGGGGATCATCACTGAATGCCTGAGTAATCCAGCCTCTTCCAGAATGTTTTATGGTGTAGGAGCATTTGCAAATAACTGTGAACACACACACACATACCAAAAAAAAAAAGTTATGGCTTTGAGGGAGTCCCAGGTATATTCCTTTTGCCCTCATGATCTACATCCTCTTCACATAACTTTGTTCTGGTTTTCTTTTCAGTGCTTTCCAGAATGTCTGTGCTGACATGCCCTGTGGCAGAGAAGAGAGGCACAGTGCAGTAAGAGGTAGCATTATTGAAGAGCCTACGTAGTTGTTAAGGGCTTGCTCTTCAACAGGGCCAAGTCTTCAAAGGGTACTGACGTTATTGGAGTCACACTACTTATATCCAAAAGTAGAAAAGGTCCTGAATGGCAAACAGCAGCTTTTTTTTTCTGTGTTTAAATGAATTGCTTTGGCTTAATGACCTCAAAAAATGTTACTAAACTCTTTCAAGCATTTTCCTTCAAAGCAGAAATACGTCCTGTTAGGAAATTAGCCCAGGTGCAAATCATACTCTTTCTTATTTATATGGTTGTGTTTGGGTTCATCGTTACTTAACCGGTTTTTGGTGACTAATGATTGGTTAAATCCTGTGAGAACACTTTAGGAATTCATTACAATTCAGCACAGGAATCTAGCCCCTTACTCTGCAGAGCTATGTCTACCTTACCTGCATTTTAATGGCTCTTCCAGTCCATCATGCCTTAGACTCTGCACCCCTTCCCACCAGACATTAGCACATTTTGACCTCAATTTGAGAGGAAACAAAGTGCTGCAAATGACTTTCCCATGACTAAAGCACCAGATAAGATTTTATAAATGGAAAAGTGAGCCACAGAGCACCATCTATGTTACACCCCAGTTTAAAAGAAAAGAAAAAAAAGATTAAGAAACAGCCTGATGCTGCCACACATTACTTTGCAGTATTCAACTTCTTCCAGAAGTAATGATTAAAAATTACTGCTCAATCTTTTAAGATGAAGAGGTTGCAAAAAGCAGCTGATATGTTGCAGAGGATATTCCCAGTAGAGCCATCAGGCAGGAAGTTTTCTTAGAGCTTGAGCACCTATTCCTTCATACACGACCACTAGACAGCAGTCATCCAAAACTCACAGGTTACCTGTTACTAGACACACAAATTCATGATGAGCAATATTCCTCCTGCAGTTTTGGTCTGACTCAGTTCACAGGCTGAACACAGAAGCAGCAGCAGTTTGTTGTTGGTGGCACAATTTTGCAGGCTGTATTTATAACTGAGAGACTTGACAACTTGCACGGAGATTTATATTCACATCAAATCGCAAGATATTCCCAGGAGGATCAATGGTTAACTCCAGTGTCCTTGACAAATACAAGCAACAGAATGTTCATGCCAGGCTAAATTTCTCCCTGTGGCATTCTCTGCTTCCATTCCTTAAGTGCTGTGCAGTCTTGCTTTTTCACTATTAAAAGTGGAGCAGGCAAGAAATTCAGAATTTTTTGAGATTTTTATTATTCTTCCTCTTTGTTAACAGAGATATTTAGAAATTTTCCATGGAAAAAAACCAGTAAATATAAAGACTGACATAGTTTTTTGTTCTTATTCACATTTTGGATTTTAATCTAAGATCTAGTTTAGCATCTCACTTCTTTCAACTAGAAAGTCCACGTGCTCCTGAAAAACTTTCAAGAGGAAAACTTCATCAAATCTTGTATGTATATGTGAAAAGAAGCTTCAGTCAGCTCATATTTTCATCAGAGTCATCTTTTGTCTATAAATAAAAAGACATTCTGTTGTAGTTTTTTAAACTTGTAGAGTGATTATACATATTTTGGATTTATGATGCTTTCATTAAGTAGCATTCTGTTATGATTTCTAGGTGTTATGCACAACAGAACAAATTCAGGGGGTCCTCTACTTGCTTGTCAGTTGTAGGAAACCATTCACCATAAGCAAATCACATTGTGTGTGTTTGTAGTATTAACATCCAACCAAATATCAATGCAAGAGTTAAATTGTTATTCTACAGAGATTTTTTTTTCTCTTAGATTTCAAGAATAAAAATCAAGTTGAGAGTATGCAAAGGTCAGTTGGCTTAAGTTTTTGTTAAAAAACAAACCAAGACTGGATAAGGATCACTGGATTCAAGTGAACGTGGGCTGGCTTCTCTCACAGCTGACAATCTCTCCACTAGTTTGGCTTTTGATTTGCAGCTCTCTGCTAAAGAGAAATTGAAGAAACCCCCAGGCCCACTTTGCTCACTGTTGTTCTCCCAAGCCAGCAAAGAAAGCAAAACTTCAAAGTCTTATAAATCTGTTATTAGTTATGAAGGTAATGATAATCATGCATATTATAAAAGTGCCTGTGGGATAACTATGATGTGGCCTCTTACTGCTAAGAAGCAGAAGATGGCCAATGCCTTGGAAAGTCTGTAACCCAAGTGGGCAATGGAAAACCACATTGTTATTCTAAGCTTTTTTTAGAGATGTGTCTTTCAGTTAAGAAGTAAATCGATCATTGCAGAAGCTGCTTCTGAACCAGGAGCCTAGCTCAGCCAGCCACAAATAAATGCAGATTTTTTCAGGTAAAATCCAAGCTTTGTCAGAAAATATTTGTTTCTTGAGGCAATGTGAATTAACAAAAGTCGCTGCATTTGACAAACTTTGGTCAACACAAGTGTAGCGGTCCTGGCAGCCCTGGCAGGTTTTTGCATCCATTACAGAGCAGAGAACCAAATTCTCCAGATTACTTGCTTCATGCTGTCTGCTGAGGGATCACAGTCACACTGGGGACAAGGATGACCTCTCTGAATCAGATTAGTGAAGCTGCCTTTACCTATCTTGTTGTGGCACTTCAGTGATTTATATTTGATTATTTTAATTTTGATCTGATTCAAAATGCAAGGAGGAATCATTGGTTTTCCACTCACCCTAGCCATGAACTTTGGCGAAGTGCTTGAGGGATCAGCTGCTCCTTGCTGGCTCGGATGCAAAAAAAAAAATCTTTGTAATGGCAACAATTCAGTCAATTGGGTTCACCAACCAAAATCGAAATGGACATGAGAATACATTGAGATTGTTCTTGAAGAAGAATCTTATAAAAGAACCTATACATCAAAAAATCTACATTTCTATAGGCATTTGCAATTTACATCTAGAGCCAAATCCAATGTTTGGACTCTGGCTCATCTGTAATTTATCCACAATAGCCTAAAGCAATTTTTTACTTCATTTCAAATACACTCTGGCTATAGGAAAGGTGAGGTACTTGAGGTAGAATAAAGATTATCCAGGTCAGGAAAAAGGAGGAGTTGTGACAGCAGGGGACTGAAGATGAACAGGGCTGTGCTATCTCTCCTGGTTTGTTTACAAGTCTTGCTATCAGTCATCAGTGCCTGAAGCTAGAGGAAGTGTGGGCTTCAACCAGCTCTTTAAAGTATAGATTGAGTTACTCCCGTTGTTGATGTTCGATGTGCATCATTTAATTCATTCTGCAGAAAATGTGAAAATCATGTGGCTACAGCAAGTTAGCCCAGCAGCAAGTTGTCCTGAGCACTTAGTTTTCTCTCATTTATTGGGAAGCACTGGAACATATCCCAGTGGCTACATCAGTGGATCCACTAACATTTCTGGCAGAAAAGGATTAACCAGTGCTTCATGCTGCAGGGGTTTCAGATGGTGTATTCAGCAGTTCCAGATGACACACAGACGATACCAAGCCTGTCTGTGAAAATGCTTAGAGCCACTTAATGTCAAATAAAAAGTAATGTTCATCGCTACTTTCCCCTGCAGATTAAGAAATTTAACCATTCAGGCTAGAGATCAGGTTTACAGCTGGTATTGCCTGATATGGCTTGAATGACTTAAGCAATGTGTCACAGAATAATATTCAGATCTCCTATTATAACAGTTCCACATCCTCTCCCCAAAACCCAGCTAAAACCCCAGTGAAAACAATGAATTTTTTTTATAATAACAAGCATGCTTTTTGTCAGAAGAAAAAAAAAGTCTTTACACTACTTCTCCTTCATCTAGATGCCACAGTATTGGCATCATCTGTGTTCCTAATTCATCTGGCCAACAGAGTTTCAGGACAGCAATGGAGGTATAACCAGGGTCACCTCTGCAGCAAAGAAATGAGAGGAGATGGAGATAAGTAGGAAGTCAAAACCTCTATGGCTATTGCAGACAACAGGACATGGGTCTAGTCACTGCAGGGGAACAAGAAGTTACAGGGCAGCTCTTCAGTATGTGCCCGTGCTAATGTTGTCTTTTGGCAAAGGAGATGAAAAATGACATGTGACCTAGCCCCAGAAAGGGAGTTCAATACTCTCAGCACAGTGTTCTGATATACCATGTATGGTGCACACTTCACACATTTTCAGCTAAATTCCCTTTCGGATTTATTTTTCTGCCCCATTGGAAACATCAGTCTGAGCTACAGAGGTCCTGGAGTTCTCAACTCTATATTTTTGAGATCTACTCTTCAATATTGGTTATTCTAAGAAAACCTTCCATCCAGAACTAAGGGGAACAAATAGTAGTGTTCCAGTACTGCTAGCTAATAAGTTCCCAGACGCTCAAAAATAGTAGAAAAATCCTTATTTTGTACTGTGGTTTCCATGTTCTGGTGGAAAATCACATTAGATAATAATTTTCATGGAACATGGAAAATTCCACCTGCAGTACATGTGTTGTATTACTGCAGAAGAGGAAAATCCCAGATATTGTTTACAGAGACAGTTTGTTTATTCAGCATTAGCTAGAGCTGGCCAGCCAGCTTAGAATAAAACCGCATGTGAAATGCTTGCAGAAACCAAGCTGATTTACTATCAGAAATATCTGCTCATTCAATAAATACAGCTAGACCTTCCAAATATAACTGCAGTTTGATTAATGGAAGAAGCTAGAGAGCTGTGCTTTAGCTGGGATTCAGGATATTGCTGATCACTTATTTTTGATGGATGGGAGGCATTGGATGCCTCTTTCACAGGAGGAGAAGGCAAAGCATCCTCTTTGGTAGTCCTATAAAATAACCTTGCAGGACAAGTGAACAGAGACTCATTTATTCTGTGAGGGCTGTTGCTTTCAACAAGAACACTAACTTTTTACCTGTTCAAAACTAGCGAGGGACATTTTTGGGGGTTTTATAGCTATGCTAGAACTCTGCCATCAAGTTACAGAAGCTCACAACCAGAGTGTATGAACTCTTATGGATGCTGCTGGTGTCACTCAGCTAAGATTTCAGCTCACAAAATATTTAGCTTTTTCTTTATTTCTGTCCCATAAAACACTCCTAGGCAGAAATTCTTCGCTCACTTTGATTATTCAAACCTCTTCTTCCTGTTGCTTATATCAATATCCTTTTCATTCTCGTCTCACCCATCTCAGTGTCTCTCTTCACTTGGCCATATACCTTTAATTTGATTCCACAGGACCACATGAAAGGGAGGTTATCTCACTTATTTATTTGCTTACAACTTTTTGACAAAAAAAAACCCACAGACTCAAGATGTCAGAGCCTTTTTCAGATTAAATCATAATGTAACCTCAATATGCTGCAGAGGTCAGGATCAGAGCAAGTTAGCCTTGAAATCCCCAATGCTCTGGCCCAGCATTCATAATTCGGCCTTTACAAATAAAAATGTCTTGAAAAAAGAAATTAGTGTTGATGGGGATCATTATTTGTGAGGCTTGAAAGACAAAATTTACAAAGTACAGCTTGCTCAACCTCTGCACTTGAGGACAATGTTGTTGGGAGCACATAAAGCTGCTTTACATTTACTACTCACGATCCTCACCTTTTTTTGAGGGAGATCAAAGAGGTCACAAAATCTGTAAGATGTTGCAGATCCATGGCAAGACGTTTGTTTTTTTTCTTTCTGCCTGACCTAGTGAAAATACCTCTGGTGAATTTTCCCCTTGATGCCTTCTTGTTGGAACCAGACAACTGAAGAACTTTCCACAGAGTCCATTTACACATGGTACAGTGAATTGCAGCATCCTTAATTAAACTGTGTTCTGCCCTGTGTTTGAGAGAAGGGAGCATCACAGTAACTATATGTACACTGGCTCTCTGTGACAAGCCTTTCAGGCAACCATGCAGACTAGACTCAAGCCATCCACCCAAAATACAGTCACATACCAAAAGTTTATATTTTCCATTTCTGACAGCTTAGAAACACCAGCTCCCTGGCATGTCTGTCCATATACCATAGCTGGGTTCAAAGGGGATGATGTTTCATATTTTGGGAGCTAGAGACAACATTTGGTCTTATTATGGGGTATTTCCATTAGCTAGGATTTTCATCAGAAGCCAATGAAGTGTGGACCAGGACCACTAAGTGTAAGCCAAGATAGCATTTAATTCAAAAACCTTGTCATTTCAATTTTTCCTATGTTTCCTTCCATGTGCCTGTGTTTTAAACCTTGCTGAAGTCTCACCTTCTCCTTTCTGTGTTCTTGATGGGTTTCTAGCTTCATGTAAAGCCCAACCACTGCCAAGGATCAGCAGCTCTGTGAGGTAAGGCCAGCTCCAGGGCACATGTAAATTACTCTGTGCCCCAAGACAGGTAATTAGGTCTATGCCAGGCTGGTTGCTTCTTGTTTCTCAAAGAGGGGACCTGGATTGTGTTGGAGTGGAGGCTACTATAGGAGGGAAAGGGATGTCTACTCCTGCTCATAAAAACGAGCTCTGTTCCCAGTTCTACCTTAGCCTTCCCCACAGTCAAAGCACCTCTTGGAACAGAAAAGCTCAGTTTTGCCTTCATCCCTGAAAAGCTTAGGTCATGTTTTGCCCTGAGGCTACCAACGGGAGCAAGGCAGGCACCTACTGAAGTTGAATTGCAGGTCAAGGCACTATCTGGCAGTCATTCTCCCAGCATTGATTTCAGGCAGCATGATTAACTCTGAGAAATTCTGTTTGTACACAGCAAGTCAGTCAGTTGTAGCTGTGGAAGGAGGTTACCTTTGTGCAATTGCTTTCAAGATCAAGCAGCAGAATCAGATAGTGCTGAGTCATCGATCACCCTACATCAGCGGTGACAAGACTGGTCTGATTCCTACACACAGTCAATCCAGGTTTAACTAATTACATATTTCTTTTTAACTGCTGGCAGTTGATAATTCATTCAAAATGTATCTGTCTCTGAAAGATCATTGTAACAGTGACAGTGCCAAGCTCCAGCCAATATGCAGAAAGGACAAAGTAGCTTGGCTTCAAATATTTATATTATGAAAATTACCTTTTTAGGATTGTAAAACAACTAGCATTTCCACCTGGAAGTAAAAAATATTGGATTTTTCCTCATAAGTGAACATGTTCAGTACTTAGGAAGGTTAAAGAGATGATGGGCAGAGTAAATGCCTTTAAGCAGTATCACAGAAAGAACCTATGGCTGCAAGTCATTTACTGTAAGAGTTGAATGTCAAGGCTTTATCCTGTCTTTTCTCCCTGACCATGCTCTCAAGCTACATGTGAGGTGCCAATACTTGGGATGTGACTTCGTGCTCTTCACTCAGCAGAAAGTCCATCAGAAGCAGCAGGATCTAGCTAAGAATTTCAGGCTGCATTTTAAAAAGTTGATCTTGCTGCAGCTGTTCTGTAGATCTGCGGTTCTCTGCGTGAAACAGACAAGCACCGAGACTTCCATTTCACAAGCATGGAAGAACGACAAAGCAAATTTCAAAGTTCTGAGTGTTGGTGCAAGCCAGATCTCAAAACTCACACTAAGCTTCCCTTAAGCCCACCCTTGGAGGATCTGTCTGAAAGTGAGGAAACCCATAACACTACAAACCCTCAGATAAATCTCCTTCTAGGAAGAGTGGGGTCTGTCTTCAAGGGCAGGAGTTATTACAAAAGCATACAGCAGAGCCGTCTTTCAGATTAGTATTTCATTCCTAAGTGCCATTTAGCACACTACATCTCAGAACAGAGATGACATTTCTATCCTTGTAAATGTGCTGCACTCTTCTAACCAGGATGTGTTGTGTCAATGCTGCTGGCTGGTAATATAGCCCGGCCTACTGCAGTGATCTCATGTGTAATATCTTATCATTCCAATGGCAAGTCGTAGAGCTTCTTAAACGGGGCTGTATTGATAAGGAAGGACTATCTCCTAAATATGTCATGTTTCAAGCACAGCTGAAATATGAAATATAGCAGGGATTAGGAACAGCTTTTAACTAGGACAGTATACTGTTTATATGTATAGACAAAACTCCTTGTGTATAGTTTCATTCATCCTACCTTTGTAACACCAGGGGTGATTTAGCAGATCAGTGCATTCCTCTACCATCCTGCACACTTCAGTTTAGCATTTCCTTCATCGTGCTGGGTTTTGGAGCAGCACAGTAAAGCACAAAAGTGATGTTGGTTAACTTGGACCCTACTCTGATGTTGATGCCAAAAGAAAATAGCTTCCAGTGTCTCCTTTTCTCTCAGATGAGTGTAATAAGAGAGGAATCACCCACTATGTTTAGACCACAATCCAAGGAAGATTTCAGTGGTTTGCGAGAGAATGTGGAAACATCCTGGGAACTGGGTTAGTGCAGGACGAGGCAAAGCCTATGAATTAGATGGATTTGCATGAAGGTTAATGGACACACATTGGCCTGTTTGCATATTGGCTCATCAGCTGGAGTTACTCCTAGCTTCAGCACTGTATTGAACTCCAGGCAGAAGGTCAAGGATGACTGCAAACCAGAAGATACTTAGCATATGTGGCAGAGCTGGTTTAAGGCATTGCAGATCTGAGGCATTTAAGCATGTTTCATCTGCTGGAGGCAGACAAGGAGGCTTTAGAATTTTCAGGTATGTAACTAACTCAAATTGTTGATGTTTCAGATGGTTTAGGAGTTTCTTGAATGACCTGAACATCCTCAGCTCTTTGAGACTGGATAGGAAGGGTTACATAAAAGTCAATCACTAGTGGGAAAATTCATTGAGGACTATTAAATGCAAAGAAAGAGCTGACCTAGTCCATCCTCTCTGTTCGTCTATGATTATGAGTGCTACAGACAGCAAGCAGCACCTCACATTCTCTCTAAATAACAAGTTCTACCACCATTGTCTATATTATCAAGCTGACACTTGGCCCTAATGAAACCTCACAACCATTTCCAGAAAAAGAAGACCTAAACACAAAGAAGTCAAATGTTGTCAGAAAACAAAAAATAAACACAGGGAAAAGGTGTATGGATCACGTGTCTGAAAAATAAAAACAGGAAACAAGCAGCATGCACAGATCAAAGTGACCCCATCCCTGCACACATCCAGTTAGCTAGTGGACACTGACCAGACCCTGGGCTTGGTGGAGCTTTGGCCTGACCTTCTGTATTCTTTCTTGTATTCTTTTTGATTAGTGAGGGGTTGTACAAATCAGAGAAAATGAGATGTTAAAAATAGCTGATTTCCCACTAGCATGATTAATACCTAGGTCAAAAGGAAAGTCGAAGACTCCCTTCAAATCTTTAGGGAACTCTATCTACAGCAACTGCTCTTCAGTGCTCAGACTTTGTCCTCTCTCTTTCTTCTGCAGAGGATAATATAGTATGCATGTGAGGGGGTGGAAGGGGTTACCGAGAAGGTTATTAACCCTAAAATAGAAATGCAACATTACAGGAAAAATATGCAGCACTGAGAGTACTGGTTTTTTATTATTGAAATGAAAGAAAGCCAAAGATGGGGAAAAGAACGATGCATGGTTTGGTGTCACTAATTTCTAGTTAGCATTTCTACATTGTCCCCATATGTGTGCCATCTGCAACACTGATATTTGGCAGTAAATACCATAAACAGAACTAGCAACCCCAGCATGCTTTTTGAAACATGACAGAGATATCCAAGAGACCAGCGGCTTTAGGTTACAAGTCATAACTGGTGTAAGTCCGTCTCGGTATTGAAAAGTAGATGAAGGCTTAAGCAAGGCTTCCTCTTGCAGCAATTTAGACTGTCTCAGGTCCCCTGTGGTTGTCTTGGAGATATCTACCAGCAGCCTACAGCACTGACAGAGAATTTGAGCTTGTGTAACTGACATTTTTGAAGGCTGGCAGGGAATGTAAGAGTGAATGGTTGGCCATTCTCACATGAATTTACTTGCCAGAGAGCTAGTATTACATCAGCTTAGATCCTCTGGAAAGTCTACTGGGGACTGAATCTCCTTCAGTCCAACCTAAATGTACTACATGGGGGAATTAAAAACATTGATATACTCAGACTTTCATTAAAAATTGGCTCCATATGTATTTAAAATTTTGGACTTGGAGCCTGCTACATAGTTCTGATGAAGTGGCCCTGAAATCAGCAAGCCAGTATAGCAAGTTCTTGGGTTTTCATTTGAAATTCTCTTATGAAATACAAAAATCTAGTGTTTATTGTTACTCGGAAACAGATCTTGGCTAAGAGCTGACACCCATTCATCTATCTCCCAATCTCAAGTTGTCCAGACGGAAGTGCTCCTAGGGTGAGACCATAAGCTGGGTCACTAGAGCAACATTTTATAAACATTTTGGAACAGTACAGAAAGATCATTTCCTCATTGCAGTGGGGAGAAGAGGGGTGGATATCTGATCCAGTGGTGACAGGATCTGAGTGAAGCTCAAAGATCTGGGCTGCACTCGAGATCACTTTTGGTAATTCACCACACTTCCCCACAACTTGTTTATTAATTTTATAGCATTAGACAAATGTCCTTTTTATACTTGCCTTAATAACTTGACTTGAAAAGAGCAAAAAGCATCTCAGTAAAAGAAGGGAGCTAAAGCAAGAAATTAGTAGCTCTGATCTTCCTGTAGCAGTTTCTAGCAACACACAGGCTGCTGTTTTAGCTGTGGCTTACGGTATTATTTAGTAACTGACCCTAAAGCCTATATTTGCACACTTGGTCAGAACAGAGATTTATAGTGCATGTTCTTCCACTAAAGAGTCAAGACCTCCCTACAGAAACTGAATTTCCCTCGGGGGTTTCGAATCCAAGTACATCCTGACCTTACTCACTGTCTGACAAAAATACTGCTTGTGGTGTTTTCGTTCTATGACATGTCATGAGAAATTCTGTTATAAATTCAATAGTTCAGTCTACGTGGATTGCTAAACCTCTTAATTTTTGGATTATAGCAATTGGAAGAGTTCTCCACTGTACTTCGCTTGCGTTCTTCCTTGAATAGTCAGAATCCTGAGACATGTTGTATATTTCATGGACAAGGAAATTATTTTGTCCAAACTAGCACCTGATGTTTTGTCACCTGGTCTTTCTCGAGGGTTAACCCCACTCAGTTGCAATAGTAGAGTGGATATGTGATATCAGGGGTCCAGTTAGCTCAGTTAGTGGAGCGTGGCACTAACAACGCTAAGGTCGTGGGTTCAATTCCCGTTTGGTTCCCATGTGTTGCCTGATCTAGTTGAGAGGTGGCGTCCCTGCTGACAGGGAGGCTGGATTAAAACGATCTCTAAGGTCCTTCCCAGCCTAGGCCATTCTATGATTCTATGATATCTTGCTAGTTCAAAATGTCTATACCTGGGTTACAGGAACACACAAGAAGGTACACTGTCTTGAATACATGGCAACAGATATGTTTTAGTACGCATTTTCCTGAAGGCAATTTTTCTACTATCACTGTTGCACTTTGTAGCTTTTTTTTCCCTAAACTCCCAATCTTTTTTTCAAAATATAGCACTTTGCCTGAACTGCCCTTATTGCAAACACATTTCTAAGACTGTTCAGGAAAATGGTGAGCTTACTCTGAAGGAACTGAATAAATGCCAGGGTTGAGGACAGTTTCCAGATTGTTGGAAGGCCTGATCTGATGAGTCACAGTAATTCCAATAAAAGTTCTCTGGGACTCCTGGCACACGTGTCAGTCACAGTGGGGAGGGCAGCTGTGTCTATGGGGAGGAGAGGATGGGTCAGGTGACTAAAATGGACCAATCAGAGTGTTTCTCCCCATGTGCTCAGTATATAAGTGCCCCTAAGAAGAGCCCTTGGGTCTTTAGCATTTGCTTTGCTGGAGGGGTTGCTGTTTGTTGTTACTTGTGTCTCTCTGTGCTGCTAGTATTCCTGCCTCCTGTTTTCACACTGTAGAGGAGCATTGTTCATTGGGAAAGGTTGAGTAGGGGTGGTACAGCCTCTTTTTGTTGTTTTTTTGGCTTGTCATCAGGACTCTGGGGTCAGGTGCTCCCATCTGCTTCTGAGTCCGGTCTGGGACTTTTCTGCTTGGGACTTAGTTGTCATCCAGAGGGCATGAGTTCTGTGTTAACATATTCTTCTGTATCTTTCAATATATTTGTATACTTGTATAATATCTGCATGTAGTTTGTCTTTAGTGTTATTGTTAGTATTATTTTTCTTTTTTGTTATCTAGTTCAAGGGTTTTTTTCAATCTTAAAGTCTCTCTCCCTGGTTCCCCTGTTATCCTCCCCTGATAGGCTGGTGAGGATAGCACAGAGAGTGTTTGTCGAAGTTTAGTGGCCATCCCAGCCTTAAACTGCTAAGTAGTGGTTTGTGTCAAACTAGTATTCATTCATACCTTATTTGATATTACATGTTAGTGGGGGCCCTGGACAGTATTGGTGAAATTTCACCTTCCATGTCAAAACACCCTTTGATTTCAGCGGGCCCAAGGTTTAGTGAGTTTTCTTGCATAGGACATGAACTGTATGGAAATATCAATGGAGTTGCAGGCAGTTTCTTCCACTTGGGGCAAAGGTATGAAGAATTTCCTTGTCTTAGATTATTCCAGGAAGCTTTATAAGGAGTTCACAAGCTTCTAAGAGTGCTGAGTGGGCTTCCTGCTTTCAATAATCAAGCCTCAGGTCATTAGACTCAGGTTAGTCTTATGTTATAAAGGAAAAATCCTCCACCACTAGCGTGGACTTACTAAATCATTGAGAATGTTACTTTCTGGCAGTGTACGCATCCTTTTCCACCCTAGGAATGAGCCCTATGTCTTCTACAATCTACTTCACTTTTAGGCCAGATTTTGTTTTACATTTTATCAGGATAAAATGGGCATAATTCCAACAAAGACAATGAAGCAATTCCAGATTTACTAGGATGCCATGGAGAGAAGACCCTGGTTCTCTAGTTTTGTAGTTGAGACAAATGAGGCCATGGATGGTGTGTTCATAATTGAAGGGAAAACTGGACTCTAATACTTATTGTTCTTGGCCTCTTCCTAAAACAGCAAATAGAGGGAAGCTGTATGAGAACTATATAAAGTGAATCAATGACCTGATACTTGATAGCTCCCTGCTAAATCAAGAGTCATCTCTTCATACTGCCCATGCTAGCTAGGTACCCTCCTGCTTGTGACTTCTTGTTGATATGAAGAAGCGCTGAGAGATGCCAATGATGAAAAGAGCCCACAGAAGACATCAATAAGGCACACACTACAGATTAGGAGCAGTTTAAAAATTTGAGTGGAGGGGAGGGGGAAAAATAAGACTGCACCTGTGCTTGCCCTAGGAAAAATCTAAGAAGGGAAAATGACACTGGGGAAGTAGACACAGAAGAAAAAGGAGAGGAAGAGCCCTCAAAAGCAAGTAGAGGCTGATGAAAAAAAAAATCAAAAGAAGACAAAATTCTATTTGGGCTTATTTTGCCTGCTAAACATTTTTTTAAACAGCAAGTGTATGAGGCAATCCATATTCTTAAGCAAATAAGAAAATAATTCTACCACACTCTAGATAATTTCCCACTCCATTTGATGATATAATGTACTAAGAGCAAAAAGCTCTAAATCATCTCAAATAACCTACCAGTCTCTTTTCTTCAAAAAGGAATAAACTTTATTCTAAACTGTTTCACTCTCATAGCTAATGCCTTTTACAGTCCCTGTTAGATATTCTGCACACACTGCACTCTTCCCTCATGGACGTGGAGGTGCTCAATGAGTTCTTCACACAGGTATAGCTGGTCTAATAAGACTCTACCCATACATAGCACAAAGCAGTTTTTACTTTCCAGAGGCCTCCCCAAGACCATTTCAATCACGACGGACATAAGCAAATAAAAGGAAACAGATATTGTATTAAATACCTCTAGCTGTGCTATACAATTGTTTTTTTACACTACTTTGCCCTTCTTCTGCAGTAGCAAGTTGCTGTTGTGTGTTTTTTTTTCTCCTCCTTTGCAGAGTGCTAAATCCAGCCAGAAAGCTGTTATGAAAAAATACCCAAGGGAAGTGTGATGGAGTTTCTCTTTACTGATTTCTCTTCTAGCATTGTTTCCTTCCTTCCTCCCCTCTCCACCCTGTGGACTCGATCTTCAGCCCATTGATGTCAAAGGAAAAACCTACACTGACCTCATGCATCTTTGGATCATGCTTCTATTCCTGGGCCATTTGTTTTTATAAGTGAGCTAACAGGAGCACTAAAAAATCCTGTCAGTGGAACTCTGAAAGTGCCATCCACTGCCTTAATGGCTGGTGCGAGTTTTCAATGGAACTGCATGGTTTGAATAATATTTTATTTTCAATATGCCACCATTATGAATTCATTTGGCATTCAACGTACAGTAATAACAATGAATTTGCTAGATATTGAATGTCACATACTTTCACAAGCACAGCATTTCATTGTAATGCACAACAGCATTAGTTTAACGATACCAGAGTTTTTCCAGAATCCTCTCTTTATGTCCCCTCTTTCTCCAGAACAATAAATACTCCTTAACAATGCCTAAGAAAAATAAAATAACATTTTGCTTTTGGAGAGAAATGTGATCTATATGCAGACGTATAGCAAGCTGAACAACAATATTTCCTGGGACACTATGATCATGAATTTGTGCACAGAGGCATTTTCTAACCATAAAATGGATGACCTGGAATACCAATCAGGTTTTTGTTTTGTTTTTGTTTTGTTTTGTTTTGTTCTGTTCTGTTTTGCTTTGTGACATTTTTTTTTCTGTAATTGATTCCAGAGTGCAAAAGTAAATAACCTTGCTTCAAACCATGCTGCAGTGAAAAAATAAATATATATATATAAAGATGCTGATCTGGAGGATTATCAGGAGATTACTTCAAGTAGTGAGGAAGAACATGGAGTTGTACTTTGCAATGCAAGAAATGTAATTCAGAGACAAATCCTACCTCTGTTTCTCACACAGGTTATCCACAGGAGAGGAACAGGCCACACTGCAAGAGTGTGGTGAGCTGGGCTGGATCCTGCAACTGGTGGGAAGGGAGGAAGGAAAGGGTTCCCCAGTGCCGGAGCAAGGAGAGACAGAGCTTTCATCCAGTGTTAGGGAGAGGCGGTGACAAGGAGGGGCTACAGTCTTCTCAGACTTCTGGCTAAGCCTGAATATTTGTGAGGAGGTCACCCTTGAAGTATCTGTGCCAGACCTTGCTCCATCACTTCAGCTCAGGGGATCAGTGTCTTGCTCCAGAGAAATTTATAACTCTCAACTCAACTGTTTTTTATAGTGAGGATGCACCCATGCAAGTGCTTCACTGGACAAGAAAATCTATGCTACTCATCTGCTATTTTTGTGAGATGGTCTGCCAGCTATCACGTAATCCCATTTCTACACAGGGGTGTCAAAGCCTTGCCATCCACTGTCACAACATCTGCTGGGGAGGTACACAGGGTGGCAGCCTGGTACCTCATCCTCCTCAGGAGACAAAATGAGTTTTCTGCAGAATGGGTTTCCTGACAGGGGGCACAGAGGGGAGGAAAAGACATTCAGATCATCTTTTGTTACAGAAAGCATGATCATCATGTAAATGGATTTTTTTTCCTAACCTTTTTTGTGCAAATTGCTCGGATACAAGATGTATATACACATCCACGAAGAAATCCAGCTAAACCCTCTCTGATTAACCAAGTTATTTTCTGAAGCATTATATTTTGTCATTTTAAAAGGAAGATTAGCAATATTTCTGATGATAGAGTAAATACTGACATCAGCTGAAGTGCTAGCTGTGTAGAGTCCCTCAAGACTTTTGTCATGGGAGGACTTTGATTATTGCTTAATGTGTTGCTGAACTCTAATGACTCACAGATAAATCTATTGTTTCTGTAAATAGTCCTTCAGCGACATGAAAAAAAGTATTGAGTGACCAAATATGACAAGGCATGATTAAGAAAGACCCATTAATGCGTATGTGGAAGCCCAAGGAATAGGAGAAGCCTGCAATTAATATGTTTTGATGTGGTTTACTGTAATGTGAGTGTGCCAGTCCCCTCCTCAGTCAAAAGCTCTTGGAGATGCAAATTTTGAAGCTTTCTCTTCAGCTTTATGTATGTATTCTAGTATTTCTAGTATTTCTAGTGCATGGATTTTAGTTTTTATCTGAGAGTATGGAAGCTGTTTCCAAGGCAAGGTGCCCTTCAGTTTAAAATACAGAAGCCAGTTTAAAATACAGAAGCACGGTGAATGTGTTAAACAGTGAAATGAGTAAGACAGCACCTGCAACTACTGCAGCTAATGCTACATCACCCACCCTTGCACGGAAAGAGTTGAATCTACATGATTATTTGCAGTGCATATGTTCCAGAAGACCGATCAGCATTTTGAATGAAAGAGAATCTGGAGGAAAAGTTGCTCATCTCAGAGAAAATAAATAATGCAATAATCAGTGGGACAAGACAACATGGTGGCCAGACCTGGTTGTTAAATATTAACTCTTCAGACCCTTACAATAGAAAAGACCTCAACAATAGAAAAGAACCACATCCTAAATGAGACACTGTTATGTCATCTGTCATGGATATTTAATCATGTCTGGACAACATTATTTTTCCCTTCTTACCTTCTAGTGCCAATATTTAATCCTCAGTACTGTATGTGGGCTTTCAGTTAGCTATCTACATATGGTAGTTTTGGAGAAGACTGGCTTAGGAATAAGAAAGTCTGAAATCTGGTTTCTCACACTTAATACTCATTGAGGCATTTCTATATCCAGTTCTCACACTATAGAATGACCAAGAAGAAAATACACAAATACAAAACTAGATCTTGCTGTTGAAATGCTGCAGGCAAAACATCTATATGCATGGGGATGAAATGGACTTGCCTCAGATATTTGTATGTCTATTATTTAATGAGACATTGATTGATAACTTATCAATCTGCATTTTTTTTGTAGTGCAAATACAACAGTATGTTCAGATACACAAACAGATAAAAGATGAACAGAAGAGGTGATGATCAATCCAAGTGGACGTGTGTTTTAATGAAGTTACAAATAGGTAGGTGATTACAGACAATACATGAAAGATCAAACTGTCTGAATAAATGGTGACTTGAAAGAGTTCAAAATGAAGCATAGGGATGTCCCAGAAGGGTTTATGTGTTTTACCTGTCAATTCATACAACTGCCTGTTGGAGTAAATCAAATATTTCACCTGTAGAGTCCATGCAGTGATAGAACACAAATAGTTTTTGATGTATCAGCAGGGAGATACGAGACACACAATGTTGCACACATGATGAGCTTTGCTTTGGGTGCTTTCCTTCTCAGGCAGCAGTGAAATAGCAGCAAAACTGCTCTGCTATGCTACCTGCCTAATACAATTACCAACTTTGAACCAACCCCATCTATGAGCAAGATGAGTGCAAACCCAAAGATATTAATCGCAGTGATACCTAAGTTGTGTGTAACACTTTTCTTCCCCAAAGTGTTTAATAAAGCAAGAGCAGAGACTGTTTCACACACCACTTAAGGGAGTATAATTGCTTAACAGCACATGGCAACTCTGCGCAAGAGCTTTGGATCAGAAAAGAAGACTTGCCCACCTAATTGAAAGTGTAAGACAGTCAAATAGGCAGTAATCTTTCAATATGCAATAAAAAGAGGATTTCCATCGTTACTCTCTCATGAAAAGTGCCGTTTAATGCTTTGTGAACACCAGTTACTGTGGCTTGAGTTTTACATCTTTGTTGATGGCAATCCTAGAAAGTCAAACTTGTTAACTCCATGATGGAGAGGAGGCTTAATTTTATATTAGAGGAAAAAATGTATTGCTTACTGAATTAACTATATCACTTCTTCTAGCAATTTAGAAATCTTATGGACCCTGAGTTTTTTATTATAAGTGACATAATAGCAGCTTCAGTGGAATCTGATCTTTAATCTAAAATATTCAGCTATATTTATTGCTTATTTTAATAAAAATATTAATTTCACACATATTCCAACTAGATTTGTTCATGAGCTGCCTGAACACACAAACCCAGACATTTTTTATTTTCATCAAATGAAATGTTATGCTGTGACACTTTAACTCTACACTTAAGCTTTTTTAGTTTCCTAGAAAGAAAATCCATCACAAGCTGTGTCATAATTTCAACACCTCCTGTCCTTTAACATAACTCTTACTCCTGTAACCTACATTTGAAAAGGCATGTTTGGCCACATGCAGCCTCCAAGTTCAGAATCTGTTTAGAGAATTAAAACACTTGGTAGAGGAGATGTGACATTTGGGTTGAGCCTTTTACAGAAGCTGGAAAAAACTTAAAGACAGAAGAAGCCAGATTGTTAGGAGATACATGAAAGTATGAGTTTGTGTTACTGAGATTTTTGAATATTTTCCTGGACTTTGTCCTGTACAATTAAACAAGATATTTAAGCACATGCCTAAATTAAAATCTCTCTAGCTTAGCCTCATTTCCTCCCACAGACTTTATTTCTACAATCTTGCCTGTGCACACTTCCCTTCGTTCTCGTCCTCACTGTTTCTTTCCCTTTCAGGACCCTGTTTCAAAAAAAGTTACAGTGTGTTCAGCCAACCTGTAATTCAGTTCCGGAAACTTTTAAATTGCTTTCAGAGAGTAAAGTGTGATTAAGTGATGCTCTGACATCACTCTAGCATTAATGTTCAATCCCAAATTAAATCTTTGGTGGTTTTGGTTTTGTGTGTGCGTGTTTTCTTTTAGCAGCTAATGACAAGGCTAGGAATATCTGAAACATGTCTCCTCTTCTCCACCCCAGCTATATCCCAGAGAAATAACCCACCCATGCATATTTATTTGGCATTGCACCCAGTTTTGCTACACCCATACTCAAATTTGGTACCTCTTATATGCTATTACTGATACGGTTGTCCAAGTACTGGTGAACTTACTTAAAAGATTTTTCTCACTCCAAAATCTCCCATACTCCATTTTTTGGAAAAGTACAGCTGTTTCTTACATAGCTTCCCCCTAACCACCTGTGCAATACAGCCATCCTCCACAGAGCTATCTGTAACTTTTGTTGGCTTCTCACATTGCTATTTGTCACGTGCAGCAATTTCTCATGTCATGTCCAGCAGTTTTTCACATCCTACTCAGTTAGCTAAATCTCAGCTCAGTCAGCACCTGGACCTTTGCCTGTGGGTCCATGCTCAATCCATGCCCAGGACTGATATGTACAGACTAAATCCATGCCAGGCAGCACACTAACACCTAAATAAAGATAAATATTAGATGCTTAAGTGTAGCTGTAAAGATTAGGGACTTAGAAGTCATCCTTTATTTTTTGCTCTCCTTCTTTGATAATTTATTAGATCTGACCATATCAGATTCTTATAGCTTGCTGTAAACTGATTATTTGGTTCATTTCTCTACAGAGTAGATCCTTGAAAGTAGGAGGCAGCAATATTAACAGAAAACCTAGAGAGAAGTGAGTAGATTGCACCATGTCGCTAGTGGTAAAGGAAAAAGATATTGTTTAGTAAATATGTTGTTATATCAGTGGTCATCGTGGCTAGAAAACCAGTTAGTAAACGGAGGGAAAAAAAGGACAAATGGGATGAAAAAAACAGAGGAAAATGAGATGGGAGCAAGTCACAGTTTGTCAATTCTGTTCAAAATTGCTGAGGTAGTGAACAGCTCCCATCACCTTCCACACATTATTGCAGAACATTTGATATTTTGCTCCAAGTATTTTTTTGTCAGCAGCTGACCAGTCACTGTGAAAATTTCTCAATTTTATAGCAAGCACTTTTATCAGTTCAATATTATAGTATATTCTTCCTGAGCCTAACAGCATCAGCAAAATAAATAATGCAAATAATGTTCCTGATCTAGCAAGAGCAGCAGCCAGATAGATCACTGTCTCTTTCGATTTAAACTGAATATTTATGTGTTGAATTTTAAATATTATCCTCCTATCCTTTTTTAATAAATTCATTTGTTTTTTTCCACCCAAAATGTCTTTAGCTGTGACAGCACAGTGTTGGTGTTATAGGGACTATCTTATTTCCAGCCATAGATTATTTATTTAAGAATGGTCCAATCATGTTATGCAAACTTCAGCTGGCTGAAGAAGAAGTCACTATTTTGTCAAGAGGTAATAATGTTGACACTAAACTACCTGCCAGCTGACCTCTGTTTATCACTGTGCTCCAATTCAGACCTAAGATGAAACTATGTCTGGAGAAAGCTTGAAAAAGCAGCTGAGAACTCCTTCAGCACACTGAAATCAGCAATAAGATTTAGGTGAAAATGTAATTGGCTTAACATTGCCTTGGTGTAATTGCAAAGAGCAGGATCTACAAATAATGTGAACCAGATTCTTGCCAATATCCTACCCCTTCTACCAATCCTTTATCCACAGGGATTTTCTGGAGATTTAAATCCAGGCCTTGAGGAAACATGAGCACCAAAGTGATAGGTAAGCCACCAGCAAGTATATGTCCAGTTCATGTGCATGACAACTGGATGGTCTACTTGAGAATCTTCCTCTCTTTTCCACTCGTGCATTTCTCCTGCACCATTTGTATATTGCTTATTACAGTACTGGTATTAAGATCAGAATAGTCACAGCTTCGGCTGTCACTGTTTTTTACCTATTTAATTTCAAGTAACGAAAATAAAGCATCAAGGTTCAGGAAAAAAACCACACCATTAAAATAATTATACCTACTCTAGAAAGAAGATGACTCTTTTACTGTTGTTCTGTCCCTAGAAAACTAGAAGAATGCAGCAAAGAGACCCAGGAGCCAATAGAGCTGGAGTCCTTCGATGTGGTTGTGGGAGCTGGGAGGAGAAGATGAGGGAGTGTATCTTGGCAGGCCGTGTGGGCACAGTCCTTGATGTATGGCAGAAGAAACAGAATTCAATGAATGATGACTGAGACAGGCTGAAATGCAAAGTTCACAATGCGGTGACTCCTAGCACATGGAGGGTGTGTTTCCTTTGCAGTCAGAGGTGTGATTAAGGCATTAATAGCAACAATAACCACTGTACTATTTCTGATGATTCCACAAAGGATGATGCCGGAAAACTCACTCATTTTTCCTTCCTCTGCCAAAAAATTTTTAGGGCTCTGGGTACCAAAAGGGATGGGAAGTTTTTGAGCGAAGTCACCTTTGGCAAGAGCGAAAGCCTGCTGGCACATTGCAGATTTGCAGGAGACTGTGAACTTCCTTAGGTAACAAGTCAATGGTAAAGCCACTGTAACCTCATTTTGCTTGCTCTGTTCACTCTTGTGGTACCTGAGTTACCTGCAAGACGGAGCTAACTCCAAAAAGCCTACTGATAAAATCACTTGTCTCTACTGGCAAACATAACCTCTTCCTAAGGAAAGACATGGTCAGGTCCACCTTTACAAGGATATATCTGATGCTATTAGAGATGTAAATGTGAAAGGAGTCGCATACAAATGGATTTTAAAAGTTCTGGAACAGGGTATACTTCATGGGGATGAAATCTATGCTGTGCAAGTGTCAGTTATGTCAATGAGGAAGAGTTTCTTCTTGAGGTTCACCTCATTGACATAATGACATAAATACATGCTCTTACAGAAATTTATATCAGCCATGACATTGCTCCAGGGTTCCTGTGTATTTGATTGTACAAGCACACTCTTTATGGTGCAGGTTGCAAATGAATCTGAGGCTCCTTCAAATTAATCCATAAAAAAGGTTATTTGAGATGCATTTGTGGAGTGATACTCTAGGTGTGAGCCTGGAATCTGAGGCAAAGCTGAGCACTGACTTTGGAAGTTATGGTCAACATTTTGAAAAGTTAGTTACAGGTACAATAATAAATACATTGTTTGAATAAATGTAAAGAAATTATTCACATGGAACCTAAAAAAATCCTACATAGTTTAGAAAACAAAACCCCGGCTAGCTGGAGTTAGGAAAATTCATTCTGGTTACATTTCCAAGAGATTAAGGTTTGTAGGATTGAAAGTACTACACTGGAATCATTCAAACGGAATTTTTTGGCTCTGCAACAAAGTTGCCTTATCTTTATTTAACTTCAGTGTTTTATCAGCTGTGTCCTGTTTTCTGCATCATTGACAACTCTGTTCACACCTAATCAGATAACATTAAATTCTGGATTGGAGGTTCGTCCAACAAAAGCTTACATGTGAGGTACTCTCTGTGCTTTGCATCATTAAGATTTTTTCAGCGTTCACATACCATTTTATCATTAGAAGAGATTTTACAATTATACTTTTCTTTTTAAAAATCTCCCTCAGTGTCATCAGTTACGTAAGGCATCTGGCAAAATGTTTTTTGAAATAGTGAGATTTAGGATGCTGAGTTTATTACATGTTCCACCACATGTCTAAAATGAGTAGAACAGGTTTCAAAAGGGCAGTAGGTCGTATTTAGAAATCAAATATTTAATTGATGCCATAAAAGTGGAATTTAGTCTAATGTTGCACATTTAGAGACTTCTAAACTGGAAATTAATCTTCGCGGATACCTGTCCTGTAGAATGCATCCCCATGGAACGTCACCAAATTGCACAAACTTGAATAAATTCTTAAATTTGTTACAGGGGAAGAAGTTTATTTCTAAAAAAGAGTGCTCTCTTTTCCGGACATACACAGGAAGCCACAAACATTTACATGTGGAAATTATCAATCTACTTTTTCACTGAGTATATTCTTTAAATTTCATCAGAGCTTTTACTGTAAACTTCTAGAGCTGCTCGATTCTCTCACACACCTTACAGTATTTCCAAGTCAAGTGTCACCAGGAGTACAGGACAATGAAATATGGTTACAAAGTCCACATTCTAAACTCAGCACACATGAGAAAATTTGGAGCGAGTGAAACACATAATGGCTTGATCTAAAGTCTGATGAAATCAATGGAAAAAAACCAAAACATCAGCTAGGTCCTGGGGAGATGGTAGGATCTCACTGTGTTTTCTCTGAGACATCCCTAATCAGAATTTCTCTCCCCATCTCTCTTACACCCTCATACCTCAGTGTCAGTAGTGTGCAAAGAACACTGTTCTCCATTAACTCTGTCTTAACATAAACCATCTACTCCAATTTGGCCACCTGGGAATTTCTTCTATGTAGAAAGAGAGGAGGAGATCCTGTTCTACAAGAGATGACTGATGTCACCAGGAAAAATCTTTTTGAGTATATGTCCCTTTTTGATAAGTTCTTTAGACTAGGCACTGAAGTTTCCCAAAGCTTTTTAGGTAAGAGGAGATATCCTAGGTCAGCTTATTCATTATAGTAAGGAAAATTTATTTTAACTGTTCAGACAGGAGCAAAAATAATGGAATCAAAATGTAAGAAAATTTGCGTGGAAAAGGAAGAAAACAGGGCCATCTGCCTGAGAAAGCAGAATCTCCCACAGCAACACACCTCTATATCTCTCAGGGAGGTTCCTTAGCAGCAGATTCACAGCATCATGTACTCGGCAGGACATGTCAGGTGAGCTCTGAGGCTCAGCTCTGAGGGATGCCTGCCTCCTCTTAAATACACAGTTGTGGGGTTCCTTAAGCAAATATGTTTTAAATTGAACTCATACAATACGTTTGGAAATTACTTTCCTTCCCCTAGACTACTTCTAAAAGCACATGGATTGAGGTTTGTTGTAATAAAACATAAATTTGGTTGCTAGATAATTAACTCAAAATTTAATGAGCAATAAAAGTACAATTATGCTCTTTTAATTCATTAAGCTTATACTCCTGCTTAATCCATTTAAAAGGACTCTTTAGGTGTTCACTTGACAAATAACAAAATAAGGCAAGTCAGAAATTATGCTTATTAAATGTAAATGTGTACCTTTAGCAACTGATATCTAACGTCATAGGACAAACTTGCCAAACTTAATTAAATGAATAAATGTGATTATGCACTTAATATCTCCTTAATTACAAGCCTAAACTATCTTTTACATACCACGCTGTCAGCTCGATGATTGCCCATTACCTCACCAAAATAGCACAGTGAGCACCGAGCACTCAACCATGCCGGGCTCTTGGTAGAGTTGGAATTTTCTGCACTGTGACACATGGCCCTGTGCCACAAACTCAAACCTCACCCCCAATTACTACTTTGTTAATCAGTAACAGTAGCATGTAAAATTTTTCTTGAAATTTGGCTATGTAATGAAGGAGAAAATAAATAATGCTTTCATTTCAATACTATAGACTACGCCATGAAGTCTGTCAGCTTTCAGAATTCTTTGTTATTTATCCTGTATTTTCATACAGTGGAGGACTACAGGAATTTTTACTGTCCATCTGTCCAGCTCCATCTACCAGTATCTCTGGATGGTGTTACA
>NW_009735898.1:8303-25636 GCF_000703405.1 Apaloderma vittatum | reverse complement strand
AGGAAAATGTATTTCAGCTCTGGCTCCTCTTTAAGGCCACCATGACCTACATGTCCACTGATAGTCCTAAGCTGCAACTGCTTAACAGCAGGACTATAGGAGAGGCAAGTGCCTTCTTCAAAATGCCAGAGATGTTACTGCTAGTAATGCTCCAGGAAAATCTCATCCAGGGCCAAGGTGTGGAGTGGCATGACAGACCGTACCCTAGAGACTGTGACCCCTCATGTGAGACGCTACAGAAATGCACAGGGCTGAAGAGATACAGAAGAGTTTCTCTTCCTTTTCTGAAAGGCAAAATTAAATTTTGCAAGATCACATCATTTGCCACAGACATGTCAAAAAGCGACAGCAGATCCCAAACCCAAACTCATTTGCATAAATGTTATTTCACTAGTTTACCTCTAAAACAAAGTAGAGCCAAAAGAAACATTTTACCTGTTGTAAGGTTATCAGCCAGCCCAGAAGAAGACTTCAGCTTACATAAGTGTTTAATTTACAGTTTTGAATGTCTTACTTTTATTGCATAACAACCATAAGCTACGTATAACTTTTATATATATATATATATATAAACACACACTGGAACAGGCTGCCCCGGGAGGTCGTGGAGTCTCCTTCTTCGAAGACATTCAAAACCAACCTGGATGAGTTCTTGTGCGATCTACTGCAGGTGATCCTGCTCTGGCAGGGAGCTGGACTACATGATCTTTTCAGGTCCCTTCCAACCCCTGACATTCTGTGATATAACCCATAATGTTTAGAGGATTTTTATAAAATGCATTTCCAGATTTCTAGAACTGATTCCTCTTATCCCTCACCCCACTGCCCTGCCTCAGTAAAACACACTTGATGGGAATTTACCAGTAGTGTCTACTTTCTAAGTAACCAGATTAGAGTCCTTTATTTTAATTATTATTCTTCTTCTCCATTCCAGCTGTATCAGTCTCTTTTATCTAAACCGAATGTTGAAATCTAAATTAAGTGTTTCAATCTTCTCTAAACAAACTATCTCAATGTGGCATTTTGATATTTCCAGACTGATTTTTTTTTGGAAATGTAATTTTTTTGGTAAAATTTTGCAATTTTCATTCTTTGACTTAGGATTAAGAAATGTTCAAGTATTGCAGTTTCGTCTGTAAAAGCGATCCCAAATTTTGACCAGCCCATAAATTAGACTAGTCCTCAACTCCATTTTAAATGCACAATATATAAATGACGCTGAGACTTTGAAGCGCACTTTTAAGGAAAACTGCAACAATTTGCTCTCATCATCATTGTGACTCATGGTATAATTAGGACAGCTCTGAACTTTTAAAACCCACCCAGAAAAACACATCGAGGTTTTTTGAAAAAAAACCCCACATTTTTTCAGTATATTTTACAAGTGCTTGGGAAGCACCAAAAGGCCTTCATGCCCATATTTTAATATGGTTACTGAAAACGATATGTAGTTGTTTTCTCTATTTTTCCAGGAATCTTGAAATTCCATTTCAACTAAGCAGGCTGGTTTATCTTGCATTAAATGCAAAAGAATCAAAACACAAAATAGAGAAGGTTGCCCATTTATTGAACTGCAATGCATCAGAGATTTGCAGAATAGTTAAAAGAGACAAAAAGGATTAGCAGCAAATGCAAGCTCCTTTCAGGAGATTCTTTTTGCAATGCTTTATTCATTAAAGAAAAAGGAGAGCTTCCAACATGTCTTCTGAGTGATATTATGCAGCAGCATTGGGTATTTTTTTTAAAAACAGGAATTCATACAGTGTGCCTTTTTTACAGCTAAATGTGGCATTTCGATTCTAAAAGATTTCAGGTTAAAGATGAACCCTTGAAAAACTGCTACAAAATATCATTAAAACATAACGAGTCTGATCAAAATTTACAATGGACAATTTATATTTTTTTAACAGTATATAAGAGATCTACCAGCATTGGTAAATTGCATATTCACCCATTTTGAGTGTTATAAATATGAATATTCTCTCTGGATTTTTAGAAATTTTGAAGTTGGATTGAGTGTTAATAGTAGTGGCATTATATTCAAAACATGGTGTGGTGTCAGTGTGTTAGGTCAATGCATCTTCACTGTTACTTAACTACTACATCATTGAAATGAGAAAGATTTAGACAGGTTGAAATTCAGGACATAATTTGGCTCCCAAAAGGAGAAGAGTAGTCAATTGAAACTAAATCTTGACAAATTAAATGACATTCAACTATGAAAACTCTGCATAAGATGGTGAGAGCTTTGGCTTGGAGATCCCCTTATGTGTGAAGAAAAATGCATAGCACTCAGCTTACCTGCTATTTTTCCTCAGATATAAAATTCTCCTCATATTTAAATCTCTTTTCTGTTATTCTGCATAGTGCCCTTCAGCACATTTTTGTTCTACCTCTGGATGTTGGCACACTATGCCCCGCAAGCAAATACACACATGCACCAATGGAAACACTCCTATTTCCCTTGCATCTCAGCTGAATTCCATGAGATTTTACCGGGAGGAAAAGCTGGCCAAGGATCAAAATCAGGCACAGCCTTTTGGTCTCTGCCAGATTTCTCCTGAACCCTGTGCTGTGAACGGGGATGTCCAGCAGGAAAGGCTGAGGATAGCATCATGAGTGGTGCTGGGATCCTGTCCCAAACCTCCTTTAGAGCACCAGTCAGACTCCATGGAAACACAATCATTGCTCTCCATCTCCATAGCTCTTACTGTCATTGCCCAGCCACTGCTTCAATTCAGCTTTCTCAGGCAAAGGGTGTCTATTTTAGAGATCTTGGCCATATGAAGGTTTTAGTATGCAGCTCAGAGTAGAGAGGATTCACAGGTCTGACAAATCTTTCCCAGTGTACACCCTTAGATATCCCTCACCCCAACACTTAAGGTCCCTCTGCTCCGCCTTGGCTCTCTCAAATACCTTGGAATTATTCTTGTCACAAACAAAGATGTACTCCCAAACCAGTGTATGAAAAAGAAATAAAATTTCATGTTGACAAGCACAGCATTTGCAGAGTGACCTGACTGGTGAATTATAAAGAGGCTGTAGAGATACCCCTGTCCTGCTCCCTGCTTCCCTTCTCGGATTTACGCATTATGCTTTCTTTCTATTTAAAGCTGCAGAAAGGTCTTTGTGAACCCTGGCAAGTGGATTGTGCTGCATTAGTTTTCTATAGCAGGGCCACAAGATCCCAGAATCCATCAAATACTTTTAAGAGATTGATGGAAGGTAGCTAAGAAAAGTGGACTTAGGGAGGCTTAAATTTACTTTGCAGAAATTCATGTATCTACTGAACAATTATTAAGACTTCCACAAATGGAAGTAAAGCTGATGTTCTCTAGTGTGCTATGGAATTTACTTGTGATTTGGGAGTAGAAGGATGTTCAGGAGATAACTGGCATCCCAGGATGCATGTGATTAATTTTAACCTCATCTGCAAGTGAAGAATCCTATGCCCCAGTTTACTGTTCAAAACCTGAAAATCATACAGGTCTTCTCAGACATGATATTCAGAGCATAATATCAGTGATACTGTGAAATCTTTGTGTATTAGTTTAATGAAAACCTAGAATATAAACATATCCCCAAGCTATGGTCAAAACTAAAAAAAAAAAATATATTAGGAAAAATTTACCCTACTCAGAGTACTTCAGTGATTTGATTTTTTACACGTGACCCATTTATTCAAGACAGAGTAATCCTCTATTGAAACAGAAATATATCAGGTGAAATTTTAATCAAGCTGTCAGGCTTCATTCTAATTCTTAGGCAGTCTACATGGAAGAGAGAAAGGGAGAGGAAACATTAAAACTGATTCTCATAAAGAGATGGAGAGATAGAGCAACAAGCTGTGCTGATATATTAATTATCTATTTATAATATGTAATCTTTTCAACTTCTGTCATGTTAAAATCAACAAAGAATTTAGCTGAAGACAGCCATAAAATGAACTGATTACAGCTTGCGTACAACAGCGATGAAAGAGCAAACACACACAGCTATGCAAATGTGAAATACAACATGACAGAAAGCACAGCCACGGTGATAACAGCAGGTAATTGCTGGGCTCTGCAGCTCTCCCGCCAAACCGACTCTGTGATATTTCCTTTGTTCTCTAACTGGCACATTTTTGGCACATGGGAAGGAGGAGTAGGAAGCAAGCTGAGCCTGAGCTCCTTGTGAAAGCTGTTGCAAATGCGTGGAGTGCCAGAGCAAAGGGAAGGCAGGGTTAGGCAGAGCTGAGCCTTCAAGGTACCAGCATGTCCAGCAACTGTGGGGAATTGTGTCTAATAACCATATACAGCCAAAGGTTAAAGGCTGACATTTGCTCTTTTAATTCCATCACAAAGTGTCCATGAGGGCAACATGTTCAAGGCCTGATCCAGCCCGTTGGAATTAACGGCACAATCCCTTACCCCCATGAAATGGCTTGGGGTCAGGACCAAGTCTGAAAGCTCTCTGGGTTGCAAATAAGAAAAGCATTTAGTGCATATATTTGCATGCATAGCAATTTAATCATGCTTCTTATGGAACTAGATACAATTTTGAGCTATGAAGTGAAAAGTCAGATTTTGCGGAGTCAGTATGTTGTATCTGGGAGCTGTCAGGACGAGCACAGCATGAAGCACATTTCTAGCTGCCTTCCTCCGCTTCTGTTGATTCTACTTCTGATGCCTACTATTTTGGGTTGTATTTCTAGAAGCATTTGGGTGGGTTAGTGCAGGCTTTTGCTTAGATACCTGAACAGACATAAGCCCAGACAGCATTGTATGTACCTTACCCAGAAGCAGTCTACACTAGTGTGGACTGAAATGCAACTTAATGTAAGCAACAGATTTTCTGTACTAGAGCTGAGTGAGGCAAACTAGGCAGACTGGTCTCATCTACTTCAACATCTACCTGTGCAAAACTCCATGTGAGTCCTACTCTTGTTTTCAGAAGTGACTTTGGCAGTTGTATATCAGCAGTTCCATGAAAGTCCATAGTAGTCCTAGAGCAGTGGTGCAAGTCACTTTGGAAAAAAAGTGCCTGAATCCAAAAGACAAACTTCAAAATATTACCCCATTCTCTGTTCTGTGGTTTTCGTCAAGCACTACAACTACATCCATAGTAGCGCTTTGCTCTTACTTTATTCAACAAGAGCTAGAAATTGGCCTTCCTGTGTGAAACTGTGATTTTATCAGCAATATACCACCTTCCTCCACCATCACCTCTTACCTGCCTCATGCCATAAGATCTGGTCAGATCCACACTCCTTATTTTGTCATGCAGTTTTCTTTCCAAGAGATAGTTCTTCAGGGTGCCTTTGCTGCAGACATGAATGACTACCAGACATGATCACGTGGGCTAGAGCCCAGGGTAGAGGCCAGAATAGTCTACTTCTGCCATTTCTAAAGTAAAAATATTTAAAATTCTGCTGTACAAAGAGTATGTGGAGTTGCAACACATCCTTGTTTGCATTAGACCTAACTTCTGTCTTTGATTAGCCACCAGATCCCCTCACCCTTCTGTGTTCAGTATTAAGGAACTATACAATGTGGGAACTGACAGCCATATAGTGAAATACTGGTTTGATACCACAACACAGTCTATCTCCAATTTAGCCCTATTTAATTAAAATTTTTAACTGTGATGTTAACCTTGTTGTGTAGCACTGGACCCAGTGTAAATTATCAGTCATTAGCCACTTTAGTAAAAAAACATTAAATGTGTGTCAGGGCCTCTTGGAATCATAGAATCACTTAGGTTAGAAAGGAACTTAAGATCATGAAGTCCATCTGTTAAGCTAGCAATACCAGGTCCACCGCTAAACCATGCTTGACAACCCTCTCAGTGAAGAAACTTTTCCTAATATCCAGTCTAAACACCCTCCAACTTCAGGTCACTTCCTCTTGTCTTATCACTTGTTACCTGGAGACGAGATGGATGCGCATCTCTCTATCAACTCCTTTCAGGTAGTTGTAGCGAGCAATAAGGTCTTCACTGAACCTCCTTTTCTCTGGGCTAAACAACCCCAGTTTCCCCAGCCACTCTCACATGTCTTGTTCTCCAGACCCTTCACCAGCTTTATGCCCTTTTTTGGACACACTCCAGCTCCTCAATGTCTTTCTTGTAGTGAGGGACCCAAAACTAAAGGCAAGAGTTTGAGGTGTGTCCTCGCCAGTGCTGAGTACAAGGGTAAAATCACTTCCCTGGTCCTGCTGGCCACACAATTTCTAATACAGGCCAGGATGCTGTTAAATAGTTGATATTTCCAGGAAACATAAGGCACAAATTTTCAGCTATGTTGGAGAAGGGATTTGAGGTGAGATCTTGCCTATTCCAGCTAGATGCCGTTATCTGTGCACTACAGACGAATGACAGATGATGAAGGAACTGGTTTTAAGTGATCCTTCTTTGCTAAATGGCATTTCTGGATCTTAAAAATGATGTATACACTTCACTTAGGCTGATATATTTTTGAGACATTTTTAGGGAATAAACACTCCTTGCCAAGTAAATTTTTTTTTACATAATGTTCCCAGCAAATTTTAGTGAATCTAAGATTTATAGATCTTAAGAATTTACATAGTTTTCTTTCACAAATTATGAAAGCACCTCAATGTATTGTCTGGATTTAGTAGTATGTAAATATGTATGTAGCACCTTCTTTGTTTCTTTGGTTTGTATTTTCTAAACAACTTCCAATATCCATGCTCCTGACAGTGGAAAGGCAGCCCAAGGAATTATGTGTTCCTTTGCTATAACTTGAAAGAAGAAAACAATTCCTAGTTTCCACTATTTCATGAAGAAAAATCTCTTCCCTGAAATGCTTATTTCTTTTCCACCCAAATTCTATGTTTTTCCAGCATTTCTACTCTAGACAGGTTGAAACAGGCCTCTTGTTGCTGACAGAAGCATCCGCTAGAGGGTTACGCCTGGGATCCAGATCTCAGCTGTTCTGAAATGAAAGATTATTACATCAACCCAGTGGACAACCTGTAATTGCCTTGCTTTACTTCAGCTGGAAATTCTTATGTCACAATGCCATCTTCCTATTAGTCTACTACAAATGACCCTTCGTTACACAAACATCACATTAAGTTAATGTGAAAGAAACTAATCAATAGCTTTCTGCTTAACTCATTTTGGTTCAAACTCTATTCTCCTAAACCTTTTCAGACATCACCAGTCAGTCTAACCAGTATCTGTTAAGAACAGCCTATTACCAAACTTGGCTGATCTGACCATTTAATTTTAAAGCAGTCACCTGCAAGCAATTTCCCACCATGCAAAGAGTGACCAGTATGACGTGAGTTAATCTTGCATTAACAGACGTCCACTGATGGTGGGGACTGGAACAGTGCACATCACCACAGACTACGAGTGTGGCAGCACAGGGCTCTAAATGTCTTGGGCTAAGGTTGCTAAAAGACTCTTATGTTCAGCCTACTTCCAAATTCATGTACCTTCCTGCATGCCTCATAAGCTGTTTAACTTTTTTCCTTAAGGGAGAGATTTCCAATGCATTGTTTACAGATGCTTTTCCCTTTCCAAACTCCTTCCATGTGCAGGTTTTTGGTTTTTTTTTTCTCAATATTGACATTTCCATGCTTTCAGGGCTGGTAATACAAGATTTGCGATGTGGGATCAGATGAAATGCCAGTCTTATCAGCACCCTGTCTCCTGAAGGAATGAGGTGCACTGGGCAGAAACTCAATAATCTTCTCAGAGAAGGGCTGGGTGTTTTGTTCTTTCAGGTGGAAAGGATGGGAGTAGCAAATCCTAATCTCCTCCTGATAGTGATAGACAAACTGGATTCACATGGATTATTCTGATTCCTGTCTAATGCAACTTTTTGACTTTATGAAAAGAGATTTTTTTTCCTGTTTTTTAATTTATTTTATTTGACTTTTAACAGAATGAAATACAGAGAAGGGCCATAAACAGATGCATCATTGCAGATCTCAAAGGTATTTACAACATGGTGAACCAAGCTTCTACCACATGAACTCTCCACAGCATCCACTTCTTCATCCTGATATAAGTATTCTAATTCCAAAGGCTTTTCCCAGCCTTTATTGTGCATTGATTTTCAGATTTGTTTAAAATCTACTTCTATAAATAGGTCTTCTGCCTCTCATTTTGTTTTAAAAAAGGAAAATAAGTGTAGACTTTTGAGAAATGAGTAAACTGTCATTAAATATAAGTGGAAAACAAGTAGGTTGCTGTAATAACTGCTCATAGGCTGCAGACTGCAGATGTGATGAGAAATTATATGAAAGATAACAAGATTGTTTGATTGCAAGTGACTTCAGAGATGACAACTGAAGAAGTGAGACAGTTCATTAGCTTAATGATAACCAAATCATACCTCCATTCCTTCGTTTTCAAGTACCCATCAGCCTATCAAATCACCGTGAGAATGCTAGATATTGGAATATTACCATAAAATTTCACATTATTTTGGACCATTTTTTTCCTAAAATAGGGAACTAACAGTTTCTGAGATTCCAGTAAGTATGGCTTGCACTTCTTCTGTTAAAAGACTTAGGGTCATAGGTTGAAATCTGGAAAATTCCCTGAAAGAGTGCCTAGGAAAAGCAGATACTTCTAGAAAAATAGAAACAGAAAATTGTCTGAAGCCTAGAATCTGGGTTCTCACACCAAACTTGGATTCAAGGGAAAGAAAATCTGCTATACATGGTCAGAAAGCTCACAGAGTTAACTGAATAGTACAGTCTTCAGAAAGAAGATAGGGTACACCTTCCACATCGTTTGTCTTAGTGTAGCTGTGTTACAGAATCACAGAATGAATGTCAGGGGTTGGAAGGGACCACAAAAGACCATCTAATCCAGCCCCTCTGCCAGAGCAGGATCATCTACAGCAGGTCACACAGGAACGCGTCCAGGCAGGTTTTGAATGTCGCCAGAGAAGGAGACTCCACAACCTCTCTGGGCAGCCTGTGCCAGGGCTCTGTCACCCTCACAGGGAAAAAGGGTTTTTTAATATTTTTGTGGAACCTCCTGTGTTCCAGTTTGTATCCATTGCCCCTTCTCCTGTCGTTGGACATCACTGAGAAGAGCCTGGCTCTGTCCTCCTGACACTCACCCGTTACATATTTATAAACATGAATGACGTCACCCCTCAGCCTCCTCTTCTCCAAGCTAAAGAGACCCAGCTACTTCATGGGGGGTACATAATTCCTTTCATGTACTAAGCTAATGGATGAAGCACTCATATGGGAAATGGGACATGAGCGTTTCAAACCCTCCCGTCTTATCTTCTTTCCAGGAAGATGCCGCTAGCACCAGGCTAGTCATGGGCAAGGTATGATCTCTTCAGTTAATGTGGATCATTAGGGCAATCGTGAAGTCTGCAAGTTGTGGAAAAAGAGACAGGCAAGAAATAGACTTATTTCGTACTTCAGTGTTGAGGAAAAGAGAAAAACAGGTTCTTGGTTCATGTTTCAGTTTCTTTTTTGCAGCTGAGCATCTTAACCCTGAGCAGATTCCTTCTTTGTTCTCAGAGCCAGGAAAGGCTTTCCAAGATAAAAGCAAGCAATCAGTGGGATTGGCGTCACGCTCCGAGTCATGAACACAGGAGAATGATCAGGAGCGTACTGAAGTCAGCACATGCCCTGCAGGGTCTGCTCAGGTAGGTCTCTCCTAACTCCCTAGGCTCGCTGCGCGCAAGTCCCGAGTAACTGTCGCACGCTGCCCTGCCTTCAGCTGTGAGAGACTGAGATAACCCAGATCTGAATGTATCCTGCAGGCACCGTTCCTCTTAATTTTGTTATTTCTTATACTTTTAAGTGTATATCATTAAGCAGTAAGTCTCCAGAGAGCTGTAGTTACTCTTTTTATTTTTTTCCTTAAACGAAATTATCTCCTAACTGCTCTAATCACGAAATCACACAGCACCACAAAACGGAGACAGATACACAATTCTTAAAAAGAAAAATTATTAAGAAGGGAGTAGAGCTGTAATAATTTCCAGACTACCTAACTAATGATGGTGGCATCCTTTCCCAAGGGCCCTTGTCACCTGTTTTAATTCGCTGCCTCTGACACTTGTGTGCGACCACAAACAACTGAAATCGATGGGAAATGGAAATGTCCTGACAAGGCCAAACTGAGCCCACCAAGGCTGTCAATGATTTCTTCGCCCTTATTAATGCTGTGTGCATCTTCCTTGTTGTGCAATGGTTAGCCAAACGAAAGCAGGACAACACAGAGAGATGCAATATCTAGCTCTGATGTGTCTTGTCTCTGGAGAAAAGCCCTGGAGTTAGACACCCTGCAGTACATCAGGGGAGCTGAGGACCAAAAATGGCATCTAAACCAATTGACATATTGACGGTAGAGCTGCCTTGCCAGTCAACAGGCAAACACTGAAGACAAGGATATACCTTGTACCCTGCTCAGAAACAAGCAGCTAATCTCCCTCTTTGTACCCTGCTCCAAATGTTCATTGGAACCTACTTTAACTTTTCGCTGTAGTCTTTTGATGTGCTGACATACACAGATGGTTATTACCAGGATCCCCAACAGAAAGAAGTATCCGTTATTTCTTATTTCGTTTAGGTAAGACTCAAGCCCTCTGACATAGAGTCATTTAGGAATGTAGACCTTGGGTCGTCTCTTTATTGTGCACATGGCTTCTCCATATTCAAATTTTGGAACATTTAAAACTTACTAATTTGCCTTTCAGATTTTTCCTAATTAAAAAATAATGTTTTAAAAATCAGCTCTTTTACACTTCTCTAATTAAATTTCCACAGGATATTTTTTGGTGGGAGAATTCAATTAGGTTTTAATTTTAGTAATCAAAAAAGCACTGGTGCTTTGAGTATTTGATTTTTAATTTAAAAATTTGACATGGCATTCCAATTAAAATGTTCAACAGTTGCATTGTAGCATAAAAAGTCTATTACATCTCGTAATCAGGAGAATCCAATGACCATAAAAAATGCAAACAGTATTTCAAGAACCCCCAGGTAATAACCATATTTAGCAAACACTAAACACTTCAATTACAGCTGCCTATAGCAACTCTGATCACACAGAGCCCATGGCAGCAACTGGAAACAACTCTTTACCCATCTCACCTTGGGTAAGATTGTGCCTTGAAAACGTCATCTAAATGTAGGTTCCAGTAATCTACCCAAGCCTGCCAGAGACAGTACTGAAAAGGAAGTGTTAACTCTACTTCTCCATTTATGCAACCTCCTTTCTCTTTCTTTTTAAGTTAACTCATGTACAATCTTCTTTATAAATAATAGAGGCTGAAGCTTGAAAATCTGATGTATTACTGTCTTGGTTTGCTGCTTGTCTACAGATCTAAGTCATCAAGTAAGTAAATATGTCATAAAGATCCTGAGCACTCATTTTGGGGGAATAAGACACACTGCTTCGATTTCACAGAATTGAACATCTGATCTCCTCCCCTCCCTAACAAAAAAAAAATCACTTCCTATTCTAATAAGAAGGCACTTTTTTTAAGAATTAAAACCCTTGTATATAAAAATTTTAGTTTCACTTATGATCCTGTATCAAGAAGTACACAACCTTTCACACAATTGAAAAGCAGGAGCTTGGATGTGCGAAATCCACAGAATGAAGAAGAAAATTTAATTAGGAATATAAAAAGACTGTTTCAGTTTTCAGAAGGTAGATCATATATATATATATATGACTTAGATCAGTAACTTACCAGTGTCCAGCAGAAGCTGAGTTTGTAATAATTGTATACAAACCCAATGACTACTTTGGTCCCTGAGGGTTTAGTCATTGCCACCAGTGGCTCCAGCTAGTCTACTGACCTGCCTCTGACAATGGCAAATGCCATTGAAAGATTCCAATATTGTCATTGCTCCACCAAATTGTATGACATTTCAGAAGAATTGTATCTGTCTTGGCTTTCATATGTCCTCCATTGCTAAATAATGTAATATTCCTGTGTTAAATTTTCCCTTTTCCTTTAAATGTCAATTTCACCATGTACTGCTCGTCAATCACGTGATTACTGTACGCTTTTTTTGGAGCTCCTTTGCTACACATGACATTACATGGTACAGACAGCAAGGCACAAGGTCAGATGCACCTGCATACTTAAGTACGTGCTATATTAGAGTGTGGAAAACAACACAGGCAAAATATTTGGCAAGGTGGTTCATTTTTTTTGTTCAAAGAAAGGTGTCATGCACTGAGAGAGAAACTGTGCTTCAAACCATGATCATAGATGAATCCAGAATCCAGCCTTGTACCAGACCAGGATGGGGTTTGAGTGATGCCCACTGTGGGTGTGTATGTCTTTGCTGAAGAGGAAGCTGAGAAAGGGAGTTAGATTGTCTCGTTGACGGTTAATAGAGGAAATTCAAAGCTAAAAAATGAAACAGAGAGGAATTATGATGAAAACAAGAAAAATGAACACAGAGACCAGTGGGCTATCTTTTCTGACCTTCTCTGCCAAAGGGTCTCTGCCAAACGGACAGGCTTGGGGAAGCTGGAGAGAAGAAATGCTAGCAAGAAGATAAATATTACTTTTGTCAGATCTAAAAGCTATTTTAAAAAAAAGAGGAGAAAGGGCTTCATGACAGCAAATAGGCCCAAGGATTGTAAAAATATTAGGCACGTAAGAGAGCAAACCAGAATAAATAGAATTTTAATTAAAATAAATATGACGTGAAACTAAACAGGCCCTGCTGAAGTAGTCAGCCAAGGACAAGCAGGACTGCTGCTCAGTAGGGGTAGGAAGACAAGACAAAAATGCTACAAAATCAATGTGTGATGAGAGCACAGAAACCCCCAGCCCTAGCTCTGTGGGTGTCTGCAAGCCTAGGTGACACAGAGTACCCATTTCAGCACACATGCTAACAACCATAACCACCGGTTCCCAGCAAGCATACCCAGCTGTAAATCCACTAGAAATGCCAACAAGGAGGTGTAGAGAGAATGAGAGCTGCAAGGAAGTGACTGGGTTCAAAATCTGCCTTGAGGTAGCTCCCGTAGAGCTGCTAGAGCGATGTACACCTCAGTGTCACCCCACCACTTGAATGGCAGCTTCATACACCAGCGCCTGTTTCTGCTTGGTTACAATGACATGTCTAATGGCAGCTGTGGTGGGCGGGTGAAAGGCTAAAGCCCACCCAGCACTCACTCTTGGCACCTGAAAAAGCTCAGCCAGAATGAGCAATCTGTAGCACGCTGGAGGAGCAGCTCTGTTTGTGCTCACAGGGTCTCTATAAAAGATGGAGAAAAAGAGCAACTGGCATTTTAAGGAATGGATGTGAAAATGAATAAGCTTAAAGGTCTGACTCAAAATGTAATAACAAATAAGAAAAAAGCCACCAAGATGATTAAACAAAAGTTGAAAACAGGCTTAAAATTAAAGGAGCAAGCAAAGGAATCATTTAAAAACCAAATGAAGAGAGGATAAGATAAGATAAACTCTGAATACTAATGAGCAATCAGAAGAAGGGGGGAAAAAAAGAAGCTAAAAAGGTCTTTTTTACCACAGGCAAAATAATATACAATGTTTCAATCTCTCCCATTGAAATAGAGAATGAAAAGGAACCCTAATAAAATATCAGCATGTAAATCTCTCTCCAAACCACCCACATGTTGATTGCTGCTGGAGACAAATAGGTACAATAACAAGTAGAAGGCAAAATGCCACTGCCATGAATGCAGTCAGGATGATTTTTCTTGTGTGGGCAGTAAAGCTATTTTAATAAACATAAAACAGGAAAATTAGGGCAGCTCATCTGACCAGCAGAACAGTTTAAAGAAAGAGAGAATACATGGTGCACCAGCCAAATTCTGTCTGGGGGGCTGATTGTGTAAGAAAGCTGCTAAATAGTCTTGCTGAAGTGCTTCGATATTTCCATTCAGGAAGCTCTGACTTTGCTAGCAACACTGAAAAGTGGTTGCTGTATTCAGGGTCCAGCCTAAGGAGTCACACTTGCCTGTACAAATGTGGCAGGGAGTCTCTCTAAGAAAGAATGTGACTTTGGGAGAAAAAAAATAGTAATTTTTGCCCATTTTCTTATTTTGTTTGGGTTGGGTTACATTATTTAAGGGTGTCCTGGGGGCTTCAAGGCTCCTAAGAGTTTCTTCTATTTGAAACAATGGTCTCTCTCATTTGTCATGGAGCTGGAGCAAACTTTCAGCTTCACATCTAAACTGCTCAAGAGGCGTTCTGCAGTTCTGCTTGCTGTATCCTCAGGGCACCATATACGATAACAAGACGAGCAAAAGAAGAACCTACATGGGAAGCCTTTGATGTCTTGTGCTGAGACTCCATGTACAACCCAATATGTTAATCATGGAATTAGCCATTACAAAGACAGGGGAAAGAAAATCTTTTCTACTATAATGAACACTTAGTTTCTTGGAAGTGATTGCACAATCTGCGCTCTTTTCCTGTCTCTCTCTGTCCTATCGGTATCACGCTGCTGTAATTTGTCTCACTGGGCAGTCTACTTATTCCTCACAGAGTAAAAGCAGATATCTCCTTCCTCTGCCAGCATAACAGCACTGGAAATAGAGTGTCATCAGAGAGTGCTGGTATCTTCCGGTGCAAAAACACAACCTTTATTATTGTCAGCATATCCTTGTCTATTGCCTTGCAACCTGGCAAAGACCAGTGCAAAGCTCTGAAGTTCAGTCTTCCTCTCCCAAAGACAAGTTCTGCAGCCTGAACTGAATGAGAGGTGACACTGGCTCTGCTCTGCTTTTTTTCGTGTTGCTTTCCAAAAATAATTCTCATGAAAGGTCACAGGTGAACATCTAGGGGAAAAAAAAACCTGGCTAGATCTGCAGTGGAATTTCCCCAGCTTTTGGGAGCCAAGGTCTGGCCTTGGTGAGCTCTAGCATCCCCCCAGCCCTGTGCAGCCACAAGACTTACCAGCGGTCCGAGGATAAACCTGTACTCCCACCAAAAGGTTAAGTAAGTCACATTTATTCTGGGATCCTTTTAGCTAACATCAGAGACAAAATAACAAGAACTCATGCTGATGCCATGCAGAGTCTGGAAGTTCACTCACTCAGGCCAGTTTCCCCAAAATACTGAGGAGCATCCTATATTAATTTCTTCTAGGCTTAGCAATACAAGATAAGTAATATAGAAAATAATCCTGCAGAGGATAAGGGAGCAATCACCATATACTGTGTAGCAAAAAAGAAACACTTTCATCTTAGGCCATTCTATGATTCTTTTTACCATTCTGAAATTATCTTGTGAGAACTCCAGCTCCAATGAGAGACTGCCTTCTTGCTCAAGGGAATTTCAAATTAGCAGTGAGTTAACTCTAAGAGCTGTTTCTCCTGGGAGTAAACATTTGTTTTGTTTATCTCCAGCCAACAGCTAATAGCACAATAATGATCCAATCCCCAGCTCCCTTTGGCTGGAAAGTGATACCTTAATCTCTTGCAGTGCAAGCCTTATCAGTCTTTGCTCCTATGCAGTTTGAACATTTCCTTCATACCCTCGATGCCCCCTGCAATGAAAGACTGTCACAGATTCTGGTTATCTTTACCATGAATTACCTTCCCCTGACCCCATTCACTCCTTCCTCACAAAAAAAACTCCTTTGAACTGTTTGCTTCTGGCCCCTCTATGACTGTTACTGAAGCCCAGTATTACTGTCTTAATTTTACTTAACCTTCTCAGTTGTTTGCTGTCCCAGTAGAATGACATTACCTTTGATTCAGTCACCAAGACAAACAAGTTCTGCTGTCACCCTGCCTTTACCCAATGTCTATCCACAGAGATGCATGGAGCAAGAACAAACCAGACATTTCTTTTGAATCCAGAACTTCTCCATGCTATCAAATAGATACAGTAGTACCTCAATGAATAAGAAAATTAACATTCCTAAGTGTTGTCTTGTGGCATTGTTAGGTGGTACCTTTTCTTTAGATTAATTGTCCAAACATAGTGGTTAGGGACCAGGTTCTAGCCATGTTTAGGTAACCTTTAGCAGAACTGATTTGAAACTAATTTTTCTGTCAAGGTTTGCTCATCACATATAACAAAGCATAGAAATAATTCTGTGAAACACTGAGACTCAGGCACAGCACAAAGAAAGCAAATATTCACCAATCAGAAAATATCTTCTATTCTTCCCTCTGCAGAGACCTAACTACTTACTTAATCTACGCATCTTACACAGCTTTACTGCTATCCTCTTACAGAGATCACATGTCTCATCTATCCTGCTCCTGCACCCTCAGATGTTGCAGCTGTTTGACCTGGCAACTTGATGCATAAGGGAGAAATAACACAGGATAACATAATAACCGAAATTTGCCTTCTTCAGGATACCTCACCAGTCTAGCTGTCTTACAAGCACCACACTAATTTGATCATCTAATTAGAGCTGGTTTGTTAGATAAGCAGAGGTGAGATGATTTTTACTTTACCTCCTCCAAGTTATTGCTTGATTTGAGCACAACATATAATGCTGTATTCATGGTCATACAGAATGCCTCTTTAGTTGTAGTACGTAGCAAATATCACTGCTTGTAATGAATAAGAGGGATCATCTTCTCTATTTAAGCTTATTTTTTTTCTTAGTAGGTTTAGATTTTCCTAGTATCTATACCTCAGTAACAAATTTAGATAGACAGGAGATGTAGCCGTATTTGCCACAGAGTATGCCATCCTCCCACTTATTGTCATATGCCTCCCTCTAAAAACTGAGGTGCATTGGAGCCTAATTTTGTCTAAAATAAAACAGAATGAGAAGAGGCCTCTAATAGAAGCATAAAACTTCATAGAGACCATGACTGAGTCACGCACGAGACAGTGACATTGTCCAGGAATGCAGGTAACTGCGTGATAAAAGGTTGTGGTGCATTCATCCTGCTTTTGCCTCAGAAGGAAATGTACTCAGGAATAAGAGTCAAGAGCACAAAGCCTGCCAGCCTGATGCAAAATTGATGCCAGATTTCCTTAGCGTGCAAAACAAGCCCCAGCATACCTGACCAGGTAAATACTCGTTCTAATTATACGTTTGCTATTTTATAGTAGTCAAAAGAACTTTTGGACCAAATATTTTCTGTTGTTGGAAGAGGAAGAATGTGCAGGGGAAGAACATGGCAAGTTTTGGGTTTTTTCTTCTGTAGTGTGGAAAAGTAAATCTACCATAATCTCCCTAGCATAATTGGTTGTGCATCAGTTTGCCTGACGAGAAGCAGCTCTGTCAGAGAATATGAAGGTAACCCGTGCTGTTTGGCATTTTCAAATTATTTTCTTTTGCCATGTAGAGGAAAAAAAATCATCAGTATGCTGCTAGAAGCCATTTTGGCCCAAAATCTGGCTCCTAACAACTGGTGGTAAAATACAGGAA
>NW_009735898.1:0-8272 GCF_000703405.1 Apaloderma vittatum | reverse complement strand
TTTAACATTCCCCACTCTCCCTTCTCCTTGTTTTTCCCTTCGTTGTTTACAGCCCAGTTACTACTGGTTCAAGCCCAAGAGCCTGGCAAAGTACTCTGACTAGAAACCAGCACTGAATAAAAGTGAACCTAACTGTTTATTTCTACAGTCCAGCCTGAGAGAGTTGCAAAGAATATAGAGCAGCCCAACTAATGGAAAATAAATCAGTCCTTTAAAGTCCTTTCTCTTTTAGTAACTGCAATTCTTACTTGCCAGTGACATGGATGAGGGCTTTCTTTTTAGTTGCAGTGATTTGGAAAACTCGGAGGTGATGCCGGGCTGGCTCCTTTGCTGTGCTCCATGGCTCTCTGTCATTCACACCTGTTACAACTGGTGTAAAATGCCACCAGTTTCAAGCAGGGAGCAACCTGAACTCACTCACACCCTGTAGATGAGGGCGTAATGAAGATTTACCTTGCATCTGTATTTTAGTCAGTACTCAAGATGCTTGGCCTTGGTGGGGTTGCTCAGGCCTGCAGTGGGATTAAGCTCCTCTTTACACTGCAAACTGCAGTGAGCCTGTGCATATCTGAGCTGGCCCTAAATGAGCTGCACGAGGAACCAGGATCAGGCTGAGGGAAGGGCTCTGATGGATGGCCACCAGCTCAGTCCTGCAGCTCCTGGAGCACTCTGCCCTGGGGCGTTGGTACACATAAGGACACTGCTCCCCGCAGACAGCTGGCTTGTCATCCACATGGATCTATCTGGGAGAGAGCACTTTAAATAGGGCTGGCCTCGAGTCAGACAGTGGGTCAGTGCAAAAGCCAAGCAGCAGATTTCCTGCCTAGTGCTCTATCCACATGCCTTTCCTCTCGTGGACCCTGTACAGCTCCACCACTGAAGACATTTTTGCTGAAACGCTTTACACCATCCAAATAAGCACAGCTTGACGCGTGTTTGGTGGGGGTGTGGGCAGGGAGAGACTCGGAAGGGAAACAATGGGCGGTGGAGGAAATGGAAAAACAAGGCAAGGCCAGGCGGATTCACAGGCATAAACATGAGACCAGACCCAGGGTCCGCTGGGCAGGGTGTGAAGTGTGGTGGATCTGTGAGGGGTCACAGGATTCACACTGATTTGCCTGACATGCTTGTCCCATGGCTCAGCAGCACTTGCTAGGACACAGGGGCTTTGATCAGGAGGATGTTGTGATTGCAGAAGAACAAGGAGACATGGGTCGGATCCTGCACCGCTGCCCTACTATGCAGTACTGCACTGCTCTGACAGTTACATGTTATTTCTCACTTCTTAGTGGCTGAGAAATTAAAGTGTGGTCTGCCACATGCATGGCAAAATGCTCATGTAGGAAAATCATAGAATTATTTAGGTTGGAAAAGACCTTTCAGATCACCAATTCTGACTGTTAATCTAGGAATGCCAGGTCCACTACTATGTCAGGTCTACTACAGGGGAGTGGTAGTGCTCAGTTCCCTTTCAGCCACCACTAGGTAATGCCTGAATGGAGTTTTAGGTCAGTGAAAGCTGGTGTAGGAGTATGGAAGCAGAGGGATCAAACTGCCTCACTCCAGTTAAAGTATTGAATCTGAGCCTTGCCTTGGACTAGTGCAAAGTTTCTTAGTGAATCCAGCTGTACACATCTCCCTGATCATGGAGCCAGGGGAAGCAGACGTATCTGAAAGTCTACTGTGACTTAATTATAGAAATTGATGTGCCTGAGCCACGATAGTTCAATGGGCTATCTTGCTGCAGTGTCTGTGGGGTCCATACGGGCTCCACGCAACAGTACAGGGAGTCAGGAAGCAGCCAAGAGGCCAGTTGCTTTACTAATAGACCTGAAAAGGGTCATAGCACAGAGCAAGGAGGTGAGGTGTAAGGGAATACCTTTGTTTCAAGAACAGTAAATGACTTAAGAGTTCTCCTGCCTAAAGCAACAGGCAGGAGGATTTTCCTCCGAGCTCATTGGAGGCTGAATCTGCACTGCATGAAGGACAGCAGAAGGGACTTGCGCTCTATAGACAGGAGCTGCCGTGTTTCTGTTGTGTGTCTATCTGTAGAATAAAACCCGCCCGAGAGGCGACCTATCAACAAGGCTTTTACATTCCTTGTTTGGTCATACAGGAAACCATGCCTCTGACTCCTTGAACATAGGGGACACACAGGGTCAGATGGCAACTGGAGTGCCTGGACCACATTCCTGCCCTGTTTCTGAGACAACGCAGCTGCTCTGACTGTCCTGCCTTGACATGGGCTATATCTTGCAATTCTACTCCAGCTGCATGTTTCTATTCTTGTCAAATATCATATTTCTTTTTCCATGGGAACTTAAAACCATCACTTTGCAGAATCAAACTTAAGACATGAGTTTCTGCAGCATCTTCCCCAAATGTGTAGTCCTTCCCCATCAACACAGCCCCACCAACTCAGTTAAGCAATGTAGTTGTAAATTAAAGATTCCTGCAAGGCTCCAACACTGCATCTACAGGATCAATACCCTATGGGAGAAGAATGTCAATAACTAGCATTAAGGTTAGATTTGTAAACATGTTTTTAGAGCTGGTTGAAAAATGAACTTTTGCTGGAATTCCTAAGTCTTTCCACCATAATTTGTCCCACAACCTCGGACTTCAATTCAAGCACTGAACAGTTTTTTTAGGGGAAGACTGTTCCTCTCTGGAAATGTGGTCCTCCTGCCCTCTTGTTTAAGCATGGCTTTTGCTGTATTTGATATGCCACAATACAATCCCTCCCCTCTAGGAGAAAGGAGGCAATAAATTTGGACAGAAGGAGGTGTCATTTGGATGGGAACTCCAGCCTGAGGTGTTTATTTGATTTGGATAGTTTCCTCCATTGTCCTGTTTTCCTGTTGGTCAACACAGTTTGTGATATACCTGAGTATTCTCTCAGGGAAGAAAAGTACTGTATTAGGGGCTGCATATTCTAATTAAGAAACAGCTCAGAGACACAAACAGATCACAAAATAGCTAATAAATTTAATGATCTAAGTAATAATGTCCAGGTAGCTAAATTATCTGGGGCTTTAGATACTTAGCCTTTCAAGGCAAAGAGAAAACTTTTCATATTATTACATGGAAATGTAAGCCTAATTTCTGTCCGTTTTAGCCAAAGAAAAAGACGGGAAAAAAAAAGGCAGAGGGAAATGCTGGCAATCTTAATAGTTTCCTTAGATGGCAAATGAAGAATTATCTAACTCCTGTTCTGCATGGGTAAACTGGAACCATTTTGTGAAGTTACCTTATCAAAATGACAATGTAGTGATACAATGAAACTGTTGCCTACTTCAAAACAGAATCTGGCATGTGCAGAGGATAAAAGGGATTATACACTGTAGTTATATCATGTAGTTATATACATGTAGCCTATATCATGGATATTTGTCAGTAGTACAGGAAAGAATTGATACATTGAAATACAGTTGTACAGGTCTGAAAAGAAATCAGCTTAGCCCTCCAGACGGAGTAAGCAGAAAAGTGTACTTTCTTTAGAGCAGGGAAAGTTAACCAGAATTAGTCACAGAGCATCTTCCATTTCTGCTCCGGGAATGGTGCCAGCTCAGATCGGGGCCCTCTCATGTGTTCGCTCATTCCTTTACACACCAGCACAGGGACCCTGACTGGCAGCAGGGTGCTGGTAGCATGTCAGACACACACTGCATCAAGTAAAGTGTAATAGCCAGAGATTTTATATTTTGGATTAAAATAAGCAGTCTAGCAATTTCTTTAACTCTTAATGGAAATGATCCTTATTAATGTCTCTTTGTGGCAACTACAGTTGGACATTTCAGATATTGAGCTGACAGACAAGAACCTCCAAGTGAAATTTATTAGGATCAGGCTGTAAACAGAAGTGAGATAGACTAATCTATTTTCATTTCCCAAACAGAGAAACACCAAACTGTGGTCAGCTGGCAGAGAGAATGGAAAGTAATGGAAATGGAAAGCACATTCAAGTTGTAATTGAATAACTCATTATCTATACCACTGGAAAATAAATTCTGTGTTCAGGGACTCTTTTGTTTTTTAATATATACGTAACACTGACAACATCCCGTGAAAGACCAAGACTACCATTGTGTTCAACCTCATGTGCAGTTCATCAGGGGGGACTCTGCAAAACACAAATGTGTTTCACTGAAACAAAGTCAATGCAACTCAAGTGCTTTGCTGAACTGGAGCCATAACTGGACCTGAGTCAGAGACCCATCAACCTCACATCCTGGAGCACTTCCACACCTCATAGAAAAACCCTTTTCCCAGCTGTAACATTACCTGTCCTGGCAGAGAGATGTGCAAGACCTGTGGGGACCTCAGATAAAAGTGTTTCCAGAGAGGGTCTGTTTCCTCATTTGTGCTGGTCTTGCATGAAGCTGATGTTGCATTACTTGCATGCTCTTGCTTCTTTGTGATCTTTATAACTCCTGAATATATTATTTGTTTTATGGAGCTGCAGTATATGCAGTGAAGAATCACTCCATTATGAGGAACTCCCAGGTGACAAAAAGAAAATGAATAACTAATTTGTTGTACTTCTTTATTGCTGTATATGTGTGAGCACTCTCTGATACTGGGTTAGGTCTCATTTGAGTGTATATTTCCCTCCAAAGATAAGAGTTGAAAGAGCTGTCAGACTTGCTGTTAAATATAAGGCAAAAGACTGGTTGAGAGTGATCACCTCAGAGGTTATTTCTATTGTTCTTCCTTGTAGCAAGAAGGACTGCATTATTTCAATTATTAAAATGGAAATAAATGAACAACTATGTATTCATTTCCAGATTATTTCATCCTATTTTGTTACAAATAGAAGACACCAACCACGAAGTTCACATCCAATTGTGGATTGTAGTTTGTAAAATGATATTAGTTTAGCTCGCTGTAGAAGAATGGTCAAACTAGGACACAAAGTCTGAAAACTCATGAAAGTTGAAATCTCCCTCTAATTGGATTTGGACTAATCTTTTATGAGATCTGAACAAATAAAGGTTTTTGTCTCTCCAATATATTCACCAGGGATCCATTCTGCATATAAATCAATCTTCCATTTAGTCATTAAGGAATGGAACAGAATTCATTAGCTACACCATGTCAGTGTTTCGGTGTCAAGTTGCTCCTAAGATGCTGACGAGGGTGCTGGGTGGTTAACAGTCATAAAATGTAGTGGAAAATATTCCTGAGGATATATTACTCGTAACTGGCTAATTTAAAAAAAAAAATATATCGATGTGCACAAACATTTAGTATTTATTTAGTGCCAAATATATAGCACATAAGTATAAAAGTGCTCCTTGATTCCAAATAATTACAGTCTAACCGAAAGACGCAGGGAAGACATCGCACACTAGACAGTTCAGCAGAAGCCTTGTATTAGATTTGCTTTTTGGTTTAAACTCTCTTCTTGTGAGTCTTGCAATGCTGCCCTAACAGTGTCATGAAGAACATATAATAGTGACTGTCGTTATAATGCTAAATGCCTCATAAATTGCTGTCACATGGTGAAAAAATTCTGCATGGGGAATTGTCTCCCTTCAGCATTAATGCTTTAATACATGGGACATGAGTATGGAAATAGGATCTTCTACTTAAGAGCTGCTCATTCCCTCACCTGAACATCTCTGATCACCAAAGTATGACTTGATAACACTTTCTGCAGCAATGAGCTGTAATGTCACAGGGAAAGGATCACAAACTCAAGTGAGAATCAGTAGCTAGAAGAGAAAAAAAAATGTTGAAAAAAACCCCTGCTTCTTTGTGCAAATAATATCCAGTCATAAAAATGAGGAGAAAATGTGTTCCAGTTGGTAATCTGCACCTTTGATCTTACTCTGTTCCCATGGTCTCTTAATATTTGTTACGGCCTTTCCTCATTAACAGAACGGAAGTAATTCCCCTTGTTGAAATGGAATCATAAAAACAGGGATCTTGAGAATTCACATTCATAAATCTAAGTATTGATATGTAAATATTTAAAAGCAAATATTTACTTAATCAACACCGCAAAGTCTCCCCTTCATATAAGTATCAGTCATCTATAATGTTTGCTTAGCAGATGCACTGTAGAATTCAAACCTAATAGTCCTGCCCAGGAGATAAGTTTATTAAACGGGCAAAGTGCGGTGTTCACCTTAACACACTCCTCGAATTCCAGGATATTCTCTTTGACAAGGCCCAAACCCAGTGCTGGAGATCTGGGCTTCAGCCTGTTTTCCTTTAAATTTGTCTCTGGATTCCAGCTCAGTGTCAATTCCTTGTCTGTAGAAAGGTAAATTTTCCCATTTTCAAATTCCGTAATGAGTTTTGTTCAATGACAACCCACATGAAGTGGAAAAGAGTCCAGAACTTTGGTACAACCAGCCACAGAGGTGTGTGCCGGAGAAGATAAGCTGAATCCAAGAGCAGGTGTGTCCTTCTCTAATGTGTCTTTTCTTGGAAGAATAAAGATTTAGAACTCTTGCTACGAAGAGTGGGAGCATGAAAAAGGGGGAAACACTTGTTTTTCCAATTGATGTGTGATGTGAGTTCATTCTGCTCCAGGAGAAAACTCATTACTTAAAGGATAGTGTGAATAGGAGGCTACAGAACAGACTGCCAGCCTGGAAAGATTTTACCAGACCAGGGCTTCAGTTCCTCAGGAAAAGTTTCTACAGAATACGAAGAAGTACCTTGAATGCTGCCTCATTTTGGGATGCCAAGATAGCTCTCATGTTCACCAGATCCTAGAAAGTTGGTATGAAACAACAATTTCTTCAGATCTCAGATCAAAAGCATGAGTTTTCTTTCAGACTATCTAAACCTAATTCCCATTCTAAGACTGGGCTGAGGCTGTCTGAAACAGGATGCAGAAATAATAGGATTTGGTTAAGAAAGTTTCCTAGAACTTTCCACAAAATTCAGGTTTATACAGGCATTGACATTTTTCATGAAGCTCCTCTCATAATTTAAACTGACACGCTCCTCAAGGGGTCTTAGCAGAGAAAAGTAATTAACAGAGAGAATTGCATGGTAGAAGTATTAGAACTATGATGGTCCAAGAATGTACTATTCTCAACCTATGTTTCATTCTCTTCAGTTACAAAATAAGGTTCACGTGACTGAAAGACCACTTGTTTTTTTCCAGCAATATCTGTCCTTATCAACCTTGCCCTGTCCATTTGGCATTTTCAATACCCCATGCAGGGACAGCGAGAGCTGGCTGCCTCCAGCGTTAAGCAGCCACATTTAAAGTTCTCAAAGTTTGGACCTGTGCTCCAATGACCAGCATCACAAGTGCTCTGATATTTCAGTGGTTTAGCAGTTCTTTCTGTGTTCTTTCCCTTTGCCTTAGCCATATATACCTCTGATCTTGGAGATCATAAGCCCATTGCAAGGGTTTCCAGTGCTCAGACATGATTGCTGCTGTCACAAACATTCAGGACAAGCCTCAGGTTATTGCTATCCAACACACTGATCAGAAGAGAATAACTCAAAGTGTGATTTATAGTCAACCTACAAAGTGACGTGTGATTTTTCTGTAGCCTCAGTGCTGTGCATTCCTCTCTAAAAATGAATTTTATAATTACATTTGCAGTAGTCTCGGTTCAAAATGTGACAGGATAAATCCATGGAAGAAAATAACTTGTTCTGTGTTATTAGCTACATCCTCTCTGCCTCAGGGACCCCCCCTTGGCCACAGACCACTGGGAGGATATTCTGGAGGAGTGTCTCTACGTACTTGTTTCACTCTGACGTTACTCATTAGGTATCTGCTTGCATTTGGACACTGTATAATAGAGGATACGAAGCTGGGCTGACCACAGTGCCTGTCCCTGCACTTTTATATAAGGGGGAAGAAACAACTTGCATCATCAGTAGGATAGAATTGTTCCTGGTAATCAGGAAAAAAAAAAATACTGAGATTATAACTTCTGTAAAAAGATTAAAATCTGCTTTATGACTGTAGTTTTAACACAAACCCTTGAGGAAATATTAAAAAAAAATAAATGGAATCAGCAAAAAGAGAAAAATGCAAGCCTACGAAAGATTGCCATGATCATTCTTAGTGAAAACTATTAGAATACAGTTTGTGCAAATACTGAACAACCCCATGCTGGTTGCTCTGAGATATCTGAAGATTGAATTCTTTCAGATCAATACAAGAAATGTGTTTTCAATACAATGTCAACACTTATTGTAATAGGCAGCAAAATGCTGCATCCACATCTAACTCTGTATTGCCATTTTGAATTTGAGTTATAGAATCATAGAATCACAGAATTATCAGGGT
>NW_009735897.1:0-2187 GCF_000703405.1 Apaloderma vittatum | reverse complement strand
AGGGAAAAAGCCAGTAGAAGAACTTCAAACAGGAAGAACAGGTTTCTCTTTAACGCTTCTTCCTTTCCTCCCCCAACAGAGTCGTTTTCAGCAGCTCTACTATCTCAGTCCTGGGAGGTGCTTTTCAGACTCTCTCTCACTCAACAGACAGCTTGGTCTCAACATGCACCTCAGACATCTCATCCTCCCTGTCTTCCTGGGGCAACTGCTGGGTAAGTCCTGCCTTTTCACCAGTGCATCCCTTTTCTTCCTCCAAGGAAACCTTCACCAACCTTATCAGGGAAATTCTCTTGAACAGGAGAGTAAAACCACTGGCAACTGTTGTCTCATGTTTGTGGTTTGGCACTGATCTCTCAAGGTGCTCTTACTCTTTGGAAGGAAAGGAGAAGAGAGAGAAGGGTTATGTCAGACGCTTTCTCTTGCTTTTCTCTCCCCTTCTTTTTTTGCTTTTGACATCTCTCTCCTGATCCACCTGCTGCACCACAGCACATCTCAGCTGACCCTGCAGTTTCACATTTTTCCACAAAACAAGCAGATCCTCCCGGAGGTTCCACAGGTATTTTAAAGCTCTAGCTCCCACTAATGTGAAGTCAGCCATGCATGCCTCTTTCCAACATGAGCTTTGACTGTGCTCAAGGAGTCCTCTGAGATGACTGGGATGGGGAAATACAATTAATATTTTTGTCACAGTTCCATGGGCTAGCAAGCCTCCTTCACCTGGGTTTTGCATCCAGTCCTGTTTTACTTCCCAGGAACCTTTCCATGCACAGCTGCTGACCTTCTTTTTCTTCCAGGTACCATGGGGCAAGTCACTGTCACTCAGCAAGAAGCACAAGTCACGATGAAACAGGGTAACACCTTCCAAATAACCTGCACATACCAGAGCTCCTACCCTCCAGGCTTGCTCTGGTACCAGCTGAAGAAAGGCCACAGATCTCATTTCAGGCAGTAGCTGGCTCCAAGCCGAGCGGCCGTTTCACCACGTTTCTGAACACCACGGGGAAATACAGCCTCCTGCAGCTGCAGGAAGCCCAGCTCTCTGACAGCGCCTTGTACCTCTGTGCTGTGCAAGACACGCTGGTGCAGGGAGCTTCTTTGGCTGTGCAACAACCCAGGGGAGGCAGGGGATGTGTCTGTGGTGTGAGGCAGGGTTTGGGGAAGGGGCCCTCAACTGTCTCCTGGCAGTGCTGCTTCTCCCTGTGCATCCAAAGCTCTGCATGCTGAGATATGATATTTTCTTTCCATTTGTGATCTCGATTTATGCAGACTTGGTCTTAAATATTCAGAAACCTTATGAAATGAATGCCTTGTGTTCTTCTCACTAATACATGGGAAGCTAAGCTGCCTGGTAAAGAACAAGTAACAAACACATGAGCTGCTGCATTTATGATGATTTATTATTCTTGACCACTGTGAATAACCACAGTCACATCCATCTTCCCTGACACCTGACTGGACAGGACAGGTTTTTCTCAGTCCCCGGAAGGAAGGTGCAGCTGGACTCATGAAAGGCAAGAAGGGGATTGGGAGCAGCTCACATGGGTTTACTGATGGGTAATCACACCTGACCAACCTCATTGCTTTCTGTGAGGAGGTGACTGGCATGTGGGGAAGGGGAGGGGCAATGGATGGAGTGTTCCTTGACTCTAGCAAGACCTTTTACTTACCCTCATGGCTGCACACACATGAATGCCCATATGCACACTTATTAAAACACCTGGGCGTACACAGACACTTTGTCCGACACAAATGCACGTTCCTCTACAGAGATGTACATACACACAATCACACATCTACACAGACCTGTGCCCACAAAATTAAGTCTATGCAGTCCAGTCACGCATATCCCTGCTGTCCTATATGAAGGCAGGTGCGTGTGCTAAAACACATACACACTCATGGACAAACCTGTCCAAATGCACACACACAGGGACCATGTGGACACCCACAAGTGCATGTGAATTACCACAGGCACACACAAGTGTGTTTGAATGCACACGTGAGATGAACACGAATGTCAGCACAGTCACGTACGCACACCACAGAACCAGGACTCCCCACACCAGCTCTCAACCCCTCCAGTGAACTCCTTGCAAGTCCTTCAGGCTCTACAGTTAAGGCAACAAATCAGGCACTGGCCAGTCCCACCAGCTTCAGTGACCTCACAGGTCTGGCAGTGGTTCAGCC
>NW_009735896.1:0-31026 GCF_000703405.1 Apaloderma vittatum | reverse complement strand
GGCCGGGCCCAGGGAGCCAGTGTTTCACCCAGCAGAGTATGCGCCCATCCAAGCCATGGGCAGCCAGATTAGCCATGAGGATGTTGTGAGGGACGATGTCAAAGGCCTTACTGAAGTCCAGGTAAACTACATCGACAGCCTTTCTCTCATCCACTAAGCAGGTCACCTTGCTATAGAATGAGATTAGATTTGTCAAGCAGGATCTGTCCTTCATGAATCCATGCTGACTGGGCCCGATCTCCCTGTTGGCTTTTAATTGTTCTGTGATGGCTCTTGAGATTATTTGTTCCATCACCTTTCCCAGCACTGAGGTAAGACTGACAGGTCTGTAGCTACCAGGATCCTCCTTCCTGCCCTGGCGTTACATTTGCCAGCCTCCAGTTCACTGGGACATCCCCGTTTAGCCAGGATTGCTGAAAGATGATGGAGAGTGGCTTGGCAACCACATCTGCCAACTCCCTCAGCACTCTAGGGTGTAATCCATCAGGCCCCATAGATTCATGAGGGTTCAGCTTATGAAGCAGGTCCGTAATCATTTCCTCATGGATTATGCAGGTCCTATTCTGTTCCTCATCCCTTTCTTTCAGTTTAGGGGTCTGTGTGCCCAGAGAACAACTGGTCTTACTATTTAAGGCTGAGGCAAAGAAGGCATTAAGCACCTCAACTTCTTCCATATTGGTGGTCACTGTGCTTCCCTCTGCATCCAACAAAGGATGGAAATTCTCCCTAGACCTCCTCTTACTGTTAATGGATTCCCACTGAGGGCTTCCAAGTGAAAACAAAATTGAAAGTGAAATCTCCCAATGGATCACAAAATCTGATAGAAAAAAAAGAGAGGGGTAATATAAGGCACCGTGCAATAACTAAACTCAAGGCATCTATAGTGTATATGCAACAAGCCAAAGCTACTTATGGGGAGGTTTGAGCAACTTTATGCTTATGACCAGAGAAATCTAGACTAAATAAAATGTTAACTACTATTCGGATATGCCTCCAGGTTTCCTTCCTGACCTTAACCTTACACCTTTTACAGGTTAATCTCGACCATTTACAGACAGTGACTGTATGAAATGGGGTAAGTACACCGCAAGTTTCAGAGCTTTAACTTCAACTCTGTGGCATTTACTCTCCCAGCAGGCAAAACTTGGTTCTTGTGAAAGGAAGTACCACACTTCAGTAGCATAATTTTATACAATATCTACAGAGAGTCATTAGGAAATCTTCAAGTAGTGACAACTTATTAAGGATCATAGCTGCTATTAATGTTTGACAGGCCCTGTATACATAGGTCAGCTCATATCATTACTTGCTCCTTTATCTGTGTGAGGAAATATTTCATCATGGAGATTAAAACAACAGTTACTGGGAGAATGCATTAACAATCCAATGATGGCTTCAAAACATTAAGTGTTTTATGTACTAGCATATTTATTCAAATTTAAATAGGTTTCTAAAATAAATTGAGAGAAGAAAAATCTTATTAAGTGTTTTCAGTTACAACACTAAAATGAACTCTTCTTACAGATGATACCTCTTGACATTTCTTCTCTAGCTTGCATTGCTGAATCTTCAGTACTCTGGGAATGTATGTTGAAATCTGTGTAAAATTCAACATGAGTGTGAGCAGCTGAGGACGTGTGTATTGCACAGTGTGCTGAGGATTCATACAAATGAGACAAGATGAAAGAACGGGCTCTAGGAACAGTCAGTATTGCATTTGTGTGGCAAACCAACAGATGCTGCATGTAGTCTTCCTATATTCTTCTTCATAGTGATTAAGAACAATTTTTAATCTTGAAAAAAGTCTCCATATTGCTAGATGTGCATAAAATGTTCCCTGCAATATAGAGATACTTAGAGCAGATGATACTAAGAGAAGACCTAAACTTAGTGCTCTAGGTTGTCCTGTGGATATTACACGGCTCTCAGATTTGTTGATTCTTGTTCACAAGAACAGTGCTGGTAACAGAAAAGAGCAAAGGATTCAGAAGACAAAATAATTACCTTCTGAATAGCATAGCGCATGTTTATTTACATTTTTTGAACAATGTAGTGCAGAGTTATTACACTGAATTTAGCTCTTAACTTTTAATTTCAGTATTTGGAGCTCAGCTGCTAATTGATGTTTTGAGATATAATAATAACAATAATATTAATAATGATCTTGTAGTTTATTTTTTTTAAAATGCTAGTGCTAGAGATATATAAGTTTCTAAACAATTTCATTAAAATACTAGAACCTTGAACATCAGGTAATTCTCTGTGTTTTAAAAGACAAGGTCAAAAGAGAAAAAAATATTTTTCTGCATACTAATGTGACAGTTTCATAGATGTTAATAGAAAATCCTTCCTCGATTTCATAACAATAACTATATTTCAGTTGACAAAAAAGACATTTTCATCTCCAAATAATCTGTTTATGAATAAAGTAGGCTCAGGTGGAGTGGATAGACACTAAGGATAAAATGTATGTATTGGAAAACTGGCATTAAGAGTTTGCATGCTATTTGTTCGTCTCCTGGTTACCACAGAATCCTAGAGTGGTTTGGGTCGAAAAGCACCTTTGAAGGCCATCTAGTTCAAGCCCCCTGGGATTAGCAGGGACATCATTCAATAAAATTGGTTGCTCAGAGGCCCATCCAACCTGACCTTGGACACTTCCCAGGACGTGGCATCTACAACTTCTCTGGGAAATCTGGTCCAGTGTCTCACCATCCTCAGTGTAAAAATATCATTCTTTATAGTCACTCTAAACCTTCCCTCTTTCAGTTTAAAACTGTTGCCCCTTGTCCTATCATTACAGGCCCTGGTAAGAGTCTCTCTCTGTTTTTCTTATAGGCCTTCTTTATATATTGAAAGGCTACTATAAGGTCTCACCGGAGCCTTCTCTTCTCAAGGCTGAACAACCCCAACTGTCAGCCTTTCTTTATAGGAGAGGTGTTCTATCCTCCAGGCCTTTTTTATGGACTTCATCTGGACCTGTCAAAAATGCTCACATCTTTCTTGTACTTGTGACCACAGATCTGGATATATTATTCCAGATCGATTCTCAAAAGATAGGAGTAGTGGAGGAAGAAGCACCTCATTTGACTTGCTGGCCATGCTTCTTTTGATGCAGTCTGGAATATGATTGGCTCTCTGGACAGAAAACACACATTGATAGTTTATATTAAAGTTTTCATTGACCAGTATAGTATCTCCAAGTCCTTCTCCACAGAGCTGTTCTTAATTCGTTCATCATACAGGTTTTTTCTAATACTGCTTACTGTCCTGTCCAAGGTGCAGGATCTTTCACTTGGCTTTGTTGAACTTAATGAGGGTTGCACAGGCTCACTCCCTGAGTCTGTCAGGGTTCCTCTGGATATCATTCTGTTCCTTGGACAAATCAACTACACCACTCAGCTTGGTGTCTTCCACAATCTTGTTGAGGCGCATTTGATCCCACTGCCTATGCTGCTGATGAAGATACTAAATGGTACTGTATGAACCCTTGAGAGGCACCACTTACAATTTTTTTCCTCTTGGGGAGACATTGACTGTAACTTTGTGAATGGCGTCATTCAGTCAGTCGCTTGTCCATCTAGTAGTCTACCCATCAAACCCATATCTCTCCAATTCAGTGACAAGGACACTCCGTGGGAATATGTCAAAGTCACAGAAGTCAAAGTAGATGTCCCTGCCATGGCAGGGGGTTTGGAACTAAATGATCTTCGAGGTCACTTTCAATCTAAATGATTCCATGATTCTATGATTCTATGATTCTATGATTCTATGATTTGTTCTTCTCATGTCCACTGACACAGTTACTCCATTGTAGAAGACTACTAGATTAGTCAGGTTCAATTTACCCTTGGTGAAGTCATATTGGATGTCTCTAACAATGTCCCTGTCTTCCATATGCCTTGCCATGACTTCCAGGAATATTTGTTCCATGATCTTACCAGAAATGGAGGTGAGACTGATGGATTGGTAATTGCCAGGGTCTTCCTTTTAACTTTTTTTAAAAATAGGTGTGATTTTTCCCTTTTATACATTCACTGAGGTCTTTGCTTGATGGCCACAATTTTTCATATATGATTAAGAATGGCTTGCAACTACATCAGGATCCTAGGATGTATCTCACAGGGTCTGCTAGATCTATGCTTCTCAGATGGTCTTGAACTCAACCATTTCTAGTGATGGGAAAGATTTCACTCCCCTAATCCCCGCCTTGAGATTCAAATAGTCAAAAGATTTGGAAAGAGCAATTGTTGTTGAAAACTGAGGAAAAAAAATTATGTAATGTAACTAGAATACAGGCAAGTTAAAGTAGTGGTTTATGGGAATAGTTATGTTTCATAGACTTCATGTCATGTTATTGACTTCTGTATTTTTAAGTATTAGCTGGTGCTACCACAATTTTTGTTATCCTTTGACATGAAGTTACATTTTGGAGTGTAACCCAAACAAGCTCTTCATAAAACAGTTTTCCCATAGTAGCACTGAAATAAGACGGTAGTTATCAGCTTGGTTTAAATGAGGAATAATGATGACTTTTTTTTTCTTTAATCTCATTTTTTGGTGGAAGCTTGCATGGAAAATATGTTGTTAGGGCTACACTCTGATCTTTATCACAAGAAATAGTCTTCTCACTTTAATACGACCATAGGTAAACATAATATTCATTGAGACAAAGAGAATCAACACATTTCCTTCAGAACTCAGCTTGTCTTTGGGCCCTTTGCTTTCTCAACTGATGCATCTTCAGTGTTTGTTCAATATATTGGAACAAGACTTGTTCAGCGCTACATGTGTTTTAAAAACAGTTGACATTTACTTTATCAAACTATTACACTGAATGCATAAGTAAATACAACAATTCTTATTTCAGTCTCTATAATCTTTAGAAATCCTATCCTTGCAAAATTGTTAATAATGGCATAGTTCCAAAGAAATGCATAAATGAAAGAATTACTCCATAGACACGCTGTATTGTCTATATTTCACTTTTTCTGGCTGTAGAGTAACAGAGCATGTTTTTACACCAGAAAACGTTCTTATAATAAAATTTTATTGTATTGAACTTCTTTCTGACATATGATTTTGTTTAAGAGATCTTTTATTGTAGTAGGAAGATATTTGTTTACATGAAAGCTAGCTTTCCCTCCTTTTATAGTTACCTAATAATAAAAATTATCATAAACAAGTTTAAAAGTACAGGCAAACTATAAAGATTCTGTGTGAAAACTAAACAGTTTTTATTTGTGTCCTATCTCAATAAACTATTTCTAAGCCGAAACACTTTACTGCTGAAGGAAATTAAAAACTGACAGCCACCAAGCAATGTGAATTTCTCCAAAGCACCGTAATTACAGAAAAGAACTGTACAAAAATAGCTACTGAGAAAATTTCTGGTGTTCAAAAGCCCGAGAAAATTTCCCATTCCTCACCTGTGATGAGATGGCTTAGTGGCTGCACATTGAGACACGGTTTCCAAATCTCTTTAAAAACAATCAGAGAACTTGAAAATTGAATTTGCACTTTTATAAACATTAGCATATCCCTGTTGCATATTGTATTAGCCCTATGTGCCAATGACCAACTGGAATGCAAGGAGCTCTGGCTGATGATGGATGAGGAACTAACTGAGAGTTTATGGGTCAGGATTAAAGGGAGGATAGGACTCATGAGATGGGTAAGATGTTGGAAGAAGTCACATTATCCTGAACTGTGGATGCTACCAGTGTAGTTTGATTCTATTTCCCTTTTGCTGTTTCAGGAGTTAAAGAAAATACAGACCAAGGTAGCTGTTTGGTTTTGGTTGTTGTTTTTTTTTTTTTAAGTCTGTTGATAAATGTGAATAAAAAAAGGCAAGGTATTTCTGAAGTTAAGATCCAAAGCTCACATCCCTCACTAAAAATTCTTTCCTAACTTTATCTCTGAGGAACAGGGAAGATACAAAATAAGTCTCTTTTTTTTTTGTATTTTTTTCTCTCCCTTTCTCCCTTTACTCATTAAAGAATAACTACTAGAAAGGGCCACTTCTTCTCTGATATTAAGAAAGGCATTATTAGTCTAATAGACTCCACTCTTCTACTTCTCTGATGTTAAGAAATACAATCTAGCATTTTTTGTGGCCATCTAGAATGTCAAAATAAAGATCACTGTCTTGGGTGACTCCTTTGATCATGTAGTGCAGGTTGCTACAAATGATAAGATGCTGATTTTTTTTCTGGTGGAGGACAGAGAGAGTTGGCTTTAAGGTTATAATGTACATGTGTATAAGGGAGTGCTTTGCTATGATTCATGGCTTTTTGTTGAGATTTAGGGTATGGGGTGTTTTTAAAGATGTGTCATTCTGTGTAAGTATGTATTGGGTCAGGCTGAGATGGAGTTCATCTCCCCACAGCAGCTCTCTCGGTGCTGTGTTTTTGGAGTGGTAGCTAGAAGAGTGTTGATAGCACCCCAGTGTTTTGGCTACTGCTGAGCAGTGCTCACACAGCACCAAGGCTGTGGTTTTCCAACGTTCCCCCAACAGTAGGCTGAGGGTGGGCAACATCTTGGGAGGTGACACAGCCAGGCCAGCTGACCCAAAGTGACCAAAGGGATATTCCATACCGTATGACGTCAGCTCAGACATAAAAGCGAGAAGGAAGAGGGAAGTGGCGGGGGGCATTTGCTATTTGTGTTTGTCCTCTGGAGCAACCGCTACGTGTACTGGAGCCCTGCTTCCCAGGAAAGCGGTAGGACATCGCCCACTGATGGGAAGTAGAGAATAATCTTTGTTTGGCTTTGCTTCCATGCACGGTCTTTGCTTCCTGCTGTATTAAACTGCTTTTATCTAAACTTTCATGGGCCTTTCATTATATCTTTCCTCTTCCCTGTCCATCTAAAAGGAGGGAGTGATAGAGCAGCTTTGGTGAGCTCACGGCCTCCAGTCAGGGCAAACCACCAAAAAATATTTGAACGAGGAAGAACTAAAAGGATGCTGTGATGCAGTTTTCTCAGCTTCTTTCTCCCCCTTTTCTTTTAAACATGCAGCAGGGAGAAGTAATGTTGTAGTAATTTTATTAGGGAAAGGTAAAGATTGCCTTCAAAATCATATTACCTAATAAAGTTTATACAATCCCCAAGCTGAGGATTGAGGTATAAGAAAAAGAGAGTAGAAACTTTAAACAAACACATTATAACTGAGAACTGCAAACAAAATATAACGACTAAGAAGGGAATCAACATTTGAGAGACCTGTATATTCTACGGAGTCACAGTAGATTCTAAAAAAAAGCTAATTCATACTGACTATAATAAGTATAAGACAAATTAGCATTCATGTTTCTTAATTCTAGTATAAGGTTATGTAGTCTAACTTTTGGGCAGTCTGGTGAGAGGGCTCATGCTTTGACAATTGCAAATCACCTTCCAAAAAGTTCCAACCTGGGATCCACAGCTGTTCTTGCTACAGACCCTGGAGGTGACCGGACGCTTTTTTCCAAGCTGCAAATGCTCTTATTCAGGGCACATGATGCCTCAGTGACTGTATCATATACACGGTGAAAGAGTTCCTTACAATTTGATACTTTCTTTTTTCTCTGAATTGGTCTCTGTAGATTTTAGCGGATACCAAGCTTATGAAAGCCCATGGAAAATTCCTACAGGACATTAGCAGTTTTATGGTTTTTACATATCAGACATTATTACTGAGCTCTCTAACTAATTAGATTCTCATGTCCAGTATTACAGTTTATTATCATAACCTGTAATACTTAATGGAAAAACATGTTTTAGTCTCAGACACAGTTAAATAATTTTTTACTGCAACATCTTGGTCAGTCCAACTTCAATGTGCTGAGCTGAATATATAACAAAAGTGTGCCTAAAAAATTGTGATAAACCAGTTGAATCATGCTATTGGAAGAAAAAAATATTTTTCAGGAATAGCTTTCCTACAGAATAATGGCACTGAAATTTAAAATCAAAAATATTTCTGAGATCTGCATGGTTTAGAAAAAAATAAGTAGATCAAATCTGTCATTGATATGACTGATCTGGCTCTTTGTCTAATACATACCAGCGAAAAAACCAAAATCATCTGAAAGCCTGAAAGCATGTTCTCTAATGACAAGTTGGGCAAAGTGGGTGGGAAAATATACCACAGGGTTGTTTAAGTAATTTCAAACCAATGGTTTTCCAAAGACAGTTTCATATAAAAAAAGTAAAAAATAAAAGTGACATTAGTTACAAAAAAGCATTAAAAGGGTGCCTATTTACTTCAGTGCAATGAAGTATAGAGGCAGTAAAACAAGCCTGAAGTCAGGCAAATCTGGAAGAGGCTGCCATGCTACTGGGTTACATGTGCTTCTGATAAACAAATTAATTTTGAATTAGCTTGGCCTTCTTTACAGGCCACGATTTCATCCCATTTAGGCACCCCAGGGGCATCCCAGGGAAAGGAAGAGGGTAGCAAGGGAAGTAGAGAAACTATTATGTTATATTACTTCTTGCAAATTGTAACATGCAATACAAAACAGAGCATCATTCTGGATAAGGACAATCTTAAAAAATGAAGTGGATATCTATTTTGAGAATATAAAGTGTTAAAAAAACCAAAAAAGAGTTACTAAGAATAACCCATATAAGGTAAATAAATAACCCACATAAGGTAGAAGAAAGAGCAGTAAGGATAGTCCCAAAGTATAATGAATACCTCTCTCCTATTTCAAATAGGCTTCTGAATTTCTAGGAGGCAATACCTGCCAACTCCATCTTTTCCTACAGAAACCCATTTAGAAAGTTGGGGACTTTTCTTCAGCTTAGTTGGGCAATTTTTTTTTTATTGCTTTCTTTCTTTTTTTTTAAATTTTTTCTACAAGGCAAAGGAAAGCAATGAGGCAAATCCAATTTTTTTATTAGCTCCTGGGCATATATCCCAAAATATTCAGAACTGACATTGGAATATAAGTAAAAAACATCTTTGAGAGCAAGTATAAGAATAAATTTAGGCCTTGTTATGGTATAAAAATAGTTTGCATGGGCAAGGTCAGCTATAAGATTGGTTTATATTGTAACATATTTTAGGAGAAAAAATTCCAGGACTGAAAAATATAAAAATCAAGGCACTCAGTAAAAATCCTGGACAAGAGCCTAATGCATGGAAATCTCTGCAAAAGATACTGGTATTCAATTTACCTTATTTGGGTGTCTGAATACCAATGATTTAAAACTGAGCTTGCCATTCTAAGGTCTTCTAAAAGTTATTGAAGGGATATAGGTGATTCACTCAAACATAAAGTGTTTGTCTAACTATCTTCATCTTAGACAAGCAACTTCTGAATTTTAATACCCAGTAAGATGAATTCTATGAAGGATTGCTTGCAAGATATTGATGTGAAGTTTTCTAGTGAAGTGTTATTAACGGTAAGTCCAAAAATGAAGATAGAATTCTGGCATGTGGCATAAATAGCTGAAATTGAAAGGATGAAAGAATCTTCAAAATAAATTAATTTAATGATTACAGGGGCAGGTAATTGATTTGGATATGCAGGTGACTAAATAGAAAGCACAAAATGCAATAGTGGTGGAAAAACACTTCAATCTTTTTACAGAGATGCATCAACTAAAAATCATCTTGGCAAATTTATTCAATTTATTAGATTCTCTGTCTGACTACAGACGTATTAGATAGATCAAAATAATAAGCAAGCTAATTACTTTAAGTGTAGTATGGAAGATTCTTTCTAGGGGAAAAATCACTCTAGTAAATAGTTTTCATAATAAATATTCTAAGAAAAAAATGTACTATGTACTGAAAGACCTGATTGGGGCTGAAGTCTTGTCGGTGTGTTGGTTTTTTTTTTAATATGTAGTTGGACCAAAGAGGAACAAACCAGAAAGATATATAAGAGTGACAAAGGAATTTAGAGAGTGAAACCTGAAACCGGATCCCAGCAAAGTGCCAGTCAGGTTTCAAATGTTGGATTGCTTTAGTCATTTCTTTGAAAAAAGAGACATCAAATCTGATCTCAACAAGTTTAGAGTATTAAAAGATTTTCCAGTACATATCTCCAAAGAGGACCCAGGCACTACATTGCATAAAATTTATGATAGGGCTTCTAACATTCACATAGTTTAAAGATATCTTCTACAAATAAAGGCCTCCTGGAGGAGATTCAAGTGCCACGTCTTGCTACGTAACACTTTACTTGATGCAATCTTGGATGTTGTGGACATTTGGTAACAGATATAGGCCATATGTTCTCTTCAGCTGGGCCCTGCTGTCCTCCTGCCGGATCTCACAGGAGATATTCAGCCAGCTGGCTGCTCAGCAGTGAGCACGCACAGGCAGTCTTGACAACAGAGCTTCGGTGCCATCAGTGCCATGTCTGCCCTGCGATTCCCATAGAGCTTAAACAAAGAGCAGTGATCCACTCCAGTAGGAGCAGTTAGAGCCAAATCAGGTCCTCCAGTGCCTTGGTGTCCAGTCTGGCCTTCCTGACTCCATAGGACCTCCTGACAGAGAAGTGCATGAGACCATCTGTGTCTATCTGCCTTGAGGCCAGCTCCATTAGACCAACACACACTATGTCTCTGTTCTTTTACTGTAACTATATCTATAAATAGATCTGTTTTTCTGCTCTCCTTCTTTGCTGATCAGCTGTACCTATCCATATCCTCTTCCCTCCATCTCTGGGTCTGTTAGCTCTCTCTTTCTGCACAGTGATAGCCTCAGTCCCTCTCTCTTCCTGAGAGGTACAGCTTCAGGTCTTGTTTTCAACTACACTCTCTCTCTTTGTTCTTTCTTTGTCTTGTTCTTTTTCAGATATGTCTTTGTTCTTTTTTTCCCCTTGCTCTACACAGGCAGAAATTCTCACAAAATGTTTTTCATTCCCTTGTCACAGCGAGATCACACTTAAGGTTTTGTTACCTCTAGTCTTATTGGTCATTCTTTCCCAATATTGCATTGTCCTCTGTACTCATGCTGTCTACCCAGGCACGTAAACATCCTTCAGTCGCCAGGCAACAACATTAGCAGACAACAGAAACCTTTTACAAGGGTTACTGTATGAAATGTTAGTGTTCGCAAGACATATTTAAAAGGCAACAAAGTAGTTACAAAAGTGGAGGGTAAGTAACAAGGCAGGAAATATGAATGAATAAATAAAAATGTGCTGTGTTGCTTCACAGGTCACAGAATCACAGAATCACAGAATGTTAGGGACTGGAAGGGACCTTGAAAGATCATCTAGTCCAATCCCCCCACCAGAGCAGGAACACCTAGACAATGTTACACAGGAAGGCATCCAGGCGGGTTTTGAATGTCTCCAGAGAAGGAGATCCACAACCTCCCTGGGCAGCCTGTTCCAGTGTTCTGTTACCCTTACTGAGAAGAAGTTTCTTCTCAAACTTAGGTGGAACCTCTTGTGATCCAGTTTAAACCCATTACCCCTAGTCCTACCATTGGTTGTCCCCGAGAAGAGCCTTGCTCCATCCTCATGACACTCACCCCTTACTTATTTATAAACATTAATTAGGTCATCCCTCAGTCTCCTCTTCCCCAAATTAAAGAGACCCAGCTCCCTCAGCCTTTCCTCATAAGGGAGATGCTCCACTCCCTTCATCATCTTGGTTGCTCTACGCTGGACTCTCTCCAGCAGTTCCTTGAGGGGCCCAGAACTGGACACAATATTCCAGATGTGGTCTCACCAGTGCAGAGTAGAGAGGAAGGAGAACCTCTCGTGACCTACTAACTACCCCCCTTTTAATACACTCCAGGATGCCATTGGCCTTCCTGGCCACAAGGGCGCAGTGCTGACTCCCGGTCATCCTGCTGTCCACCAGGATCCCCAGGTCCCTTTCCCCTCCACTGCTCTCTAATAAGTCATTCCCCAACCTATACTGGAACCTGGGGTTGTTCCTACCCAGGTGCAAGACCCTACACTTCCCCTTGTCATATTTCATTAAAATTTCCCCGCCCAGCTCTCTAGCCTGTCCAGGTCTTGCTGGATGGCAGCACAGCCTTCTAGCGTGTCAGCCACTCCTCCCAGCTTGGTGTCATCAGCAAACTTGCTGATAGTACACTCAATTGGATGCAACATGTCGAGCCCCAGGAGACAGTCCCGCCCTAAGAGAAGGTTAGATTCAAACAGATCAAACAGTCAAGAAGACCTGAAACTCTTCCCTGTTCCTCTGTTGCTTAAGTCACTTCTACATGTGGGTGAGGTCAGTAGTGTTCTGTAAGAAGGCCAGCTGAGCTTTGCATTGGGTCAGCCTATGGTTCTAAATGAAAGGGTATCAAACCTCTGCTGATGGATGTCCTCTTGCAGGGCAGCCCCTGTGCTTCCCTGGATGCTTTTCAGACCTTATTAACGCATGTCTCTGTGAAGTCTTTCCTAGCAGTTGGGAACACAGGGTACAGTTCGTAGTCTCCACTAACCACATTCATCGGAGGGCCAGGTTCATAACAGTGTTTGAAAAGGTCTGAGTTGGACTTATTGCAGAAACTGGAAACCAAAACAAAAACAAGGAAGAGTTGCCAGTAAGATGGCCCTAATAATCTAGTGACTATGTTCAAAGTGGTGGGATGGCAGTGTCCTGGACTCAAACACAACAACCAGAACATCTGAATAGCACCAGGAGGGAGATGTGGGAAAGGAGAGATTGTGTGGATTTGGGATGTTTTTTAATATCTCCAGAGAAGGAGACTCCACAATCTCTCTGGGCAGCCTGTTCCAGTGCTCTGTCACCCTCACAGTGAAAAGGTTTTTCCTAATGTTTCTGTGAAACCTCCTATGCTTCAGTTTGCACCCCTTGCCACTTGTCCTATCACTGGACATCATTGAAAAGAGCCTGGCTCCATCCTCCTGACACTCACCCTTCACATATTTACAGACATTAATACAGTCACCAGTTAATCTCCTCCAAGCTAAAGAGATTCGTCTCCTTCAGCCTTTCCTCATAAGGCAGATGTTCCCTTAATCATCTTTGTGGCTCTATGCCAGAGTCTTTCAAGCAATACCCTGCGCTTCTTGAACTGAGGGGCCAAGAACTGGACACAATATTCCAAATGTGGTCTCACCAGGGAAAAGTAGAGGGAGAGGAGGACCCTTCTAATACACCCCAGGATGCCATTGGCCTTCTTGGCCATGAGGGCATATTGCTGGCTCATAGTCACCCTACTGTCCATCAGGACCCTCAGGTCCCAATGCTGCTCTCCAGCAGGTCAGTCCCCAACCCATACTAGTATGAGGCTGTTCTTTTCCAGATATGTGACTCTACAGTTGCCTCTTGTTGTATTTCATAAAATTTCTCCCCACTCAACTCTCCAGCCTGTCTAGGTCTCTCTGAATGGCAGCACATCCTTCTGGTATGTCAGTTACTCCTCCCAGTTTTGTGTCATCAGCAAACTTGTGCACTCTGTTCCCTCATCCAGGTCATTGATGAATATATTGAATAGTACTGGTACCAGCATCAACCCCTGAGAGACTCCACTAGATACAGGCCTCCAACTACACTGTCCCATTGACCACAACTCTCTGACTTCCTTTCTTCTATGCTGTTGCCCTACCAAGTACAAAAGTAGTCAGGCAAGATTTCTGTGATCTCAACAGGTTATGCAGCTGGCTTCGTTAAACCTGCAACATCAACCGTTGCACAGAAAGGATGTTTAGTGTCCCAGAGGAGCTGTGATGACATTTTGTAGAAGGTCAGCTAACAGGATCCCATTACCCAGACCTAGAGCTTGCTCTCTGAAAGGAACCAAAAAGATACTAATTTTTATCTTGAATGTCATATGAGGCACAGATTTTATGTCCATAGCATAATAGATTAAATATTGTTTCTGCCAAACTCTGATAAGGTTGTCTTGGAAATAGAGCATGCTCTATATTTCTACAAGGCCTCAGGAAACTCAGCAGATAAAATAGACTTGTGTCAGGAAGGTGGAGGAGGAGGGCAGAGAAAGTCACATGGCTTAGTATTTCTTTTGAGTATTCCTAGGCTGAATTGGAGTAATGGGAAATGGGAGATGCAAGAAAAAAACAATAGTGGCAAGCTCACACAGGCAATATTTCATAAATTAAATGATGTTTGGTAATAAAGCTACACTTACTGCTTTCAGGAATGTAGGAGGCATAAGTTTTTCTGGGTCAAGCAGTGTGTGCCACGTCATTCTTGTGAGTAGCATGGTTTGCTTTTCCTCATGCAGAGGACAAACAATCAGAAAACCATGTGTGGAATCCTGACAGGATTTGTCTTTTTCAGGACATGTGAGTGTGTGACTTTTTCTGTTGTTACTATACCATGTACCCAAAGGGGTGGCACTTTGCTCTGAGACATAGCTGCTTGCTATGCAGATGTAATCCATCAGCTGATGATGTTATTTTTCCTTCCTTTTCCACTGAGTTGCCAGGGGAGATTTTCAAGCTGCAGCGATGGCAGGTTCACCCTCCCCCAGGCATCCTTCCTCTCTGTATATGCCATTCGCAGTGTCACTAAGTTTGAGATTCCCCTTCTTCTTTCCCCTGCCAAGAGCATAAATAAAATTTACACTCACTAGATCTCTCCTCAGTTCTTCCCTCTGCCCCGAACTTGACAGTAATGGCAGAAGTGGCAGGACAGGGGAGATATGTGTGCCTGCCCTTGGCACAGACTTAGGAAAGGAGTCCTGTGGGGAGGGACAAGGCTACTCCTTTGACAGGGGCAATCAGGCATCTAAATGCTTGCTGCAGCATATAGTATGAGAAAATATGGGGAGCTACATGATGAGAAGTCTCCAGCCCGTACACAAGAGGATATTTTTGTTTACCATTATATTGCCAAGCACCACACTCTGCTGCAGGCCATCTTGATACCTCAGCCTAGACCAAACAGAAGACTGTTGCAGGCAGAGCAATCTCAACTTTTTTTTTTTTTTTTTGTAATTTAGTTTATTGCCAGTTAGCACAAACTTTTAATTACTGATTTTTGTATTCAGGGGAAAAGGGAACATAAGTAATCAAAAAAGCATTTAAGGAAAATACATTTCTTCTCTCTTCCCCAGGCTCAACATAGGCAAAATATACATTCTCCCCACTTCTCGGTCCTGACTCTCCTAGTTTTTGTTGCAATTTGTGCTCAGCCAACCCAATTCCTTTGATGAGGTGATGGAAAGGATAGTGCAGGAGTTGGGGTTAGTGTAAAATATTGTTAAAATTGTATTTTACTCATTTCCATCTGGCCTAATTCCCCTATCATGGGCAGGAACATCTTTCACTAGATCAGGTTGCTCAAAGCCCTTACAGAAGCCAAAGGTAGCTGACATCAGTTATTTTTCCCTTGTCCACCAACATAGTCACTCTGTCGTAGAAGGCCACTAGATTAGTCAGGCACAATTTGCCTTTGGTGAAGTCATATTATTGATCTCTAGCCACCTCCCTGTCTTCCATATGCCTTGACATACCTTCCGGAGATATCTGTTCTATGATCTTACCAGGCATGGAAGTAAGGCTGGTGGATCAGCAGGTGCCAGTTTTCCTCTTTACCTTTTTTTTAAAGTGGGTGTGATATTCCCCCTTTCCCCCATTTATTTTGTGCATGGCTTTTGCTTTACCTATTAAACTGTCTTTAACTCAACCCATGAGTTTTCTTACTTTTCCGATTCTCTCTCCTATCCCACCAGCGGCAAGTGAGTGAGCGTCTGTGTGGGGCTCGGTTGCCATTTGGGGTTAAATCATGATAGAGGACTGAGACGCAGCATCTTGAAGCGGTTATACGTAGTAAAATAGCAGGAGTGGCTCTGGGACAGTTCAGGCACAGCAAGGAGAGCAAGAAAGGACAGATGTGTAGCCTTTCACCATGTCGCTGAAGGACTGTGACTTAGTGACACTGCTAAGGTGGTACGTCCTCATCCATGCCATGTAACTCTATTCCAGGGCTGGCGACATCTGACAGGCAGTGGTTAGTACTGACACAGTGACAGCTGGTTTGGACTAGAACAGTGTCTGAGAGAAAGACAGCAGCCTAGCAGTGCAGATGACTCCAACCCCACAGCAACAAACTTCTTCAGTGATCAGATGAATGGACAGATTTCACCCTCAGCACCATCAACAAGTTTACAAATGGTACAAAATTCAGAAACAGATCTGATAGACCAGATGGTTATGCTCCTGTTCAGAGGGATCTCACTGGGCTGTAGCAATGGTCAACAGGAACCTCATGCAGCTCAGCCAAAGGAAATGCCAAGTCCTGAACCTGGGGAGGAGTAACTCCATGCACAGGTACAAGCTGAGGACCAGACAGCTGAAGGACTAAAACAGTTCTGTAGAGAAGGACCCAAGTGTTCCTGTGGATAAGAAAATGAACGTGAGCTAGTGCTGTGACTCTGCAGCTAAGAAGGACAGTAGCACCCTGGGGGACATTAGTAAGAGAGCATTGACAGCAGATTGGGAAAAGTAATCCTTCCCCTCCACACAGTCCTGGTGAGACATATATGGAGTGCTGATTTAGATCTGGGGTCCTCAGGACAAGAGACACAGACACACTGGAGTGAGTCCAATGAAGGAGTGTGAAGATGGTGAAAGGACTGGAATATTTGACATAAAAGGATAGATATCTGGGATCATTTTCACTGTAGAAGAGCAGGCTCAGGAGGAACTGACCAAGGTGTATAAATACTTGCTGAGGAGAGTAGAGATGGATCCAGACTTTTCTCAATAGCACCCACTTTGCACACAAGAAGCAAAGGGCACCAAATGAAATACAAGAATTTTCATTTAAACATAAGATAAATCTTTTTATTGTGAGAGTGTTGAAACACTAGAACAGGTTACACAGAGATGTAGAGTCAATCCTTGGAAATATTCAAACTCAATTGGAGATGACTCTGAGCAACCTCCTCTAGCCTTTGAACAAGAGACTTTGACTAGATCATCTCCAGGAGTTTTTTCAACATTAACTAATTTATGCTTATGTGATTTTCCATGTCGTTTAATTTACTACTATAGAAGTAGCTGTGGAGAACTAGAGTGCTGGTCACATCATGTAATACACCTGCTATAGTTTCAAGATGAAGCCAAAGTTGCAAAGTACCATACAGAAAATCAAAATTACAAGTAATGTAAATACTAATACGTTTGCAAGTGTTAAATCATGATTGCTTGCCTGTACATAGAGAAAATTACAATGATCTTATATTGTTCCTCTTAAATATCCTGAGGAAAGAAATACCGCAGGTATCTCAAGTCTGGCAGCTATACAAATGGAAGCTTCAGTAATGGCACTCTGAATCACAATGGGTCTATAAATGGCTACATGTACATATCAGTAGCACCATACTTGAGTTTGGAAGTCTGGCATCATTTTAGGACTTCTAATGCTGGGCAAACAATCATATTTTGCCACGCTGAGCACACACATTGGAGCTGGCTCAGGCTAGCCGACTCAGAATATGTTTTGTTCTTCTTTTATAAATCCACTTAGACATGCTGTAAGGCCAAGCCATATGCTTTCAGTGCTAAGCATAGGAGTACCTTTAGGCAAGATTTTAAGACTTGTTAAGAAAAATCTTATTTAATTTCACTATATTTCTCCACTGATAATGTTCTACATCAGGCAATACTCCAGAAGATAATAATAGAAGATAGCAATGAAGGACAGATTTGAACATTACTAAGCTTTGAAGGATCTTCAAATATGAGAATTAATTTTTATGGGGCCTGTGAGAAAAAGCTCTCAGTGTGAACTGAGTAACAAAGAAACATGAGTTAAAGCTTGTCCAAACAGGATTCTACAGAAAAACTCCCAGAGTGGGATCATCTTTAGATTGTGCAGTGGCAGATCTTCAAAACAAAAAGGGAACAGAGGAACCGTATTTATATTATATAATCTTTTTTTTTTTCCTTGAAATTAGATGTGTTTATTGAAGGAATACTATTATGATGTATGAAATAGCAAGAACACCATATGACTTGAGTTTCCACCTGGGCTCCTTCGATTACTGGGAAATATATTGTCTTACCCCCTGGAATGCTATAAAGAAGAAGTTCAGTGACAGAATAATATACCACAAATAAATATGACATTGTGGGGGCCTAAGTTTTCATATTTTATAGCACTGTTAATCTAAGTACTCTGTTTCATTGTACCTTATGTTTTCCTCATTTTTAATCATCTCTTGCTAAACTATTCACAGAACTCCCACTGAGATTCCATTCATTTAATTAGAAATGCCATACATATAGTGGCATGGAATCTGTCCAAAAATTAATAAGCCTAAACCAAACATAATCTCTTCCATATCTACTCTATAATTCAAGGGACTTTGCTAGCTAATGCTATAGTACCATTACTATGCCTCTCAAGACAGAAAGGTCAAGGACATATGGAAGTATCTCCTTCATTGTTACACTTAAACACGTAATTTCAAGGGTAGATTTGAATTAGAAGGCTTGGGGAAGGAAGGAAAATTATCACAAAGGTCTAAAACACAGATCACCCATCAGAATGTTTTCTGTGTAAATTAGGGGAAAAATGGGTATCAGTTTAAAGCTTCTGATTTGAAAGAAGGAATTACAATAAAAGAAATCATAATACAAATTAACAATATGTATTAACTGAGAAATAAACAGAAATGCCAATGAAAGCCCTTGTTCAGATTTTTAATTTCCTAACCTACTGTTTCTCATAAAACAAAACATTGAAGAAGCTGTAGCAATAAGCTTTACAATCCCCTCAGTTTTCCCCATGACAATGTAAAGTAAATTCTAAACATTATTCCTTTACCCTTAAAACAATGCATGTATAAACAGGAGTCTTTACACATCGTGTTATGTGAAATTTATATATTTTGTTATTAATAGTGTGCTTAATCATGAAGACATATCATTAAAAAGATTTTATTTAATATTATATTGTATTGTGAATTCACTTAAAAGTCAGTGTTATGGACCGGTTTCCTTTTTGCCATATAAATATACAGTCTACATATCAAAAATCCTTGACTTAAGGGGATGACAAAAGAGATTTTGACAAAATGAGAGATATCATCTCCTATGATGCAGAGCTCCGTAATAGATAAAAGAAATACTATCATCTAGCTAGATGGAATTTTTTTTAATAATATGGCAGTAATGCCTGGATCTTAAAAAGAAGTGGTATAGTCGACGCCTTCATGTGCACTGAAGAGATGATGATAAGAAATGTTATCACAGTTAGATGGAACTACTCTGTAAGATAATTCTTCCTAAATTACTGCTGTAACAGTCAGCCCACAGAGAAATAAATAGAAAATAAGCATGTTTTTATAACACATGGAGAAAAATCCATTGTTTATTTCTGAACAGTAAAAGAGCTTGTTTAGGTTGGAGTACTGCATAGCCTGACGATTGATAGTGAGACTTGACTTTTTTTTTGTCTGAATTGCATAGTCAAGAGAAGGTGAGTATAAGCAATACATTCACATACATAGTTTAATCCAGTGAGATTGTAGACATGTTGAAGGGAGACAAGAGATAAGCCTGAAATACTCCATACTTTCTAGACAATGTTCAGCCAGCACTATCCTCTAAATCCTGAAGAGATTATGCCAGGGTAGAACCTATTAACCCACATAAAAATGTAATCCTTTTCTGTCACTTTGCACAATTAGTAATCAGAGCTCTGCATAAAAAAATCTAAGATAAGTGAAGAGAACATGCCCACCTGCTCAGAGATAAGAGACTTGGAAGACCTACAAAAGCACTACGTGCTTCCAGAATAGCAAGAGTCTTTGGCTCAGAAACATGTTCTACTACACACTCAGAGGTATGGCTGAATTCCAAAAAAATAGTCTGTTTAACCTTACAAGCCTGTACATATGTGTTTGGATCCAGGTGGCCATGGCACCTGTTCACCCAGCTACTCAGTAGTTATTTTCTCCTTTCTTGGTATATGTACAGCATTTTTACTGTGGCCTGCAGTAACAAATATATCTCACAAATTTAAATAACATGAACACGAATACTTCTTTCCAGCCACTTCCCCACAAATCAGCACAAACTTAGTAATTACTAAAGATAATAACCCTTCATCTTGTAATTACTATGTTCAGTTTGCTTAGGAAGTTCAGAATGTTGCATAGTTTATGTTAAACATAAACAAACTAAGATATAAATGATAAATGATGGATTTATGCAGTTCATAAACTCTAATGGTTTTGTATGATTTACTGAGGAAGTTTTATGAGTCATATCTGTAATGACATTGGCTATGCAATATTTAATCAATAAAATATTTACAAGTTAGTCAAATGTAAATATGTTATAAACCTCACATTTGTGCTAAAATTTATTGATCATGTAGCACAGAACTTAAGGTGTTTTTTAAGCAAATGAATTATTGAAGCTACCATTTAGATGTTTTAGTAGAAAACCATTTGTCTTAAAGTGTTTTTTGTTTTCTGGTTTTTGGGGTTTTTTTTCCCATTTGGTGCAGCATTATTTTAATTTAATTTTTTTCGTTAGAAGATCATCAGCTCTGAAAAATATAATTTTTTAGTGATGATAACTGACAAGCTGCCATATGTGTTCAAAATACCAATTATATAGCCATTTTTCACGTATTTAAAGCAGTGAAAATGCAATCATGATAGAGAGCTGTTTGTCGTTGTTTTGTATACTCAGCATGAAGCTGCAGAACATACCTCCGTTGATTTATCAGATAACACAAGTGCTGCTATAAGCATCAATTTATGAGGGCCATGGGATTAGTTAAGGAAGCTGGGTTAACATGAAATTCCAAAGTAGGCTCGCACAAAACTTGAATGTTCTGCAATCAGTAAGAAGTAAAACTGGTTTTCTAGGATATGAGTTAAAATGTAGTGGCTTTTTGATAAAAGCTTAGGTTTAACAAACACACAGACTTTGAATTTTTTTGATACCTGCTGTGGGATCCTGGCATAGGAATTCTCACTTGAAGCTACCCTGACATTTATTGACAGTTTCAGTTATTTACGTAGCCTTCTGGACTTAAACAGTGTCACGTAATGCAAAAGGGTTCTAATTGAGATGAGATATCTAGTAGTTAATGATACTCAACACCTTCTCTTTTAGGTAACACTGAACTCAGAAGGGGAATCTCTGATACTCTGTTTTCATATCACTTACCTGAAAAGAAGAAAAAATATCTTTACCAACTAGGATGAAATGCTTCTAATTCAGATTTTCCATATTACAGTCTTAAATAATAACTCATTTTCTCATGTGTAAAAAAAAACCTAAAGCAAGTATTAAAGTACTTACTGACACTCATACCTTGCATATGTATCTCATCTTATATAATCAAATAAAATTCTCCCACAGAGTAGAAATTTTGGTTTTAACCACTATATTATCACAAAATCCTCTCTAGTTCATGAAAAGGAAGGAAGATTTCCAGACAATGACTCATTCATTTAATGCATTCAGTAGCCATGGATGACACCTAGATAATTAGTTTAGCATAGAGTTCTTACAGTTCAGATGGTTGTATTGGAACTACTTGATCTACAGCTATTTTTCCTTTTTGTTTCATCTTTTAAGTTGCATTTATCCAATACCGATAGACTTGACAGAAAAAAAGTAATCCCTGTTTTTTCAACAGACCAGTTGCAGTATGGGACATATAAGCAATTGTGTTCTGAGTGTCCTGCTACTGCACTCAAAAGCTCAGGAGGCTATTTCTAGAGGTGACGGAAAAAATTTGATAATTTTCCATTTCTTTTCAACAGTCTCCGTCTCTGCTGAAATTGTCAATTAGTTCCAGCTTCAGTGGCATTTGAGCTCAAGAAAAGAGGGGGAAACCAATATATTTCATTAGCAAATTCCTGTCATGCTGCAGAACAAATTAACTTGGAGATGAATAAAAATAAACAGCAACTACTATTACTTTACTTAAACTTTCACGTCATCTGATATTCTAGAGTCTTACCTAAATTGTAGAAGATCACATTGGAGGTAGCTAAAGTTCATATGTTGTATTTTTTTGAAAAAAATCCTCTTTGAATTTTGCTTTCATTATATTTGTTGAAGAGTAATTTTTCTTTGAAGTTCAGTCAGAAATAATGCATCCAGACTAAGTTCAAACTTGGAATCACTGAAAGCCTGAGAATGATGTGCATATCCACAACAGCAGGTACTGAAAATAAGTAAGGGTACAGATGTGAAGAAAAATTGCTGCTGTATATGTTGTTCGTACATATCTGTAAAGGGTGGACCATGGCCAGCTACAGAACACCCACCAGCTTCTAAGTGACTCCAGTCTCCCAACAGAAGCAAGAAAGACTCCTTGGTCAAAATTAAGTCAGTTATATAAGTGAAGGAAAAATAAATTGCTGCACAGGCAATTACTCATCATATCTCTCCAGTAGACCTACGCCCAGTCAGTCTCTGAGCACCAGCTACTTTGAAAAGACTCCTCACTCCAGTTTTATTGCTGAGCATGGTGTCACATGGTATGGAACACATCCCTGGTTAGCTGGAGTCAGTTGTGCTACAATCCCTCCCAGCATCTTGCCATCCTCAATGTACTTGTACCACATTGGCTGCCAGTTTATATCTGCTGAGATTTATGGCTGGGCTGGCCACTGAACTCTAACAGACATTCTCTGTAATCCCTCCAACACCCTCCCAGAGGAGTATAACAGGGGAACCAGGGAGAGAAACTTTGAGGTTGGAAAAAAAACTCGAAAAAAACCTCGAAAATAGCAATGAAGGTTTTATATACAAAAATATACAAGTATGTAAATATATTAAAAAATACACGTGAATATGCTAATACTGAACTCCCATCTTTCAGATAGCAACTAGACCCTGAGCAGAAAGATCTCATACTGGACTCTGCAGCAGACAGGTGTGCCCAAGCCCAGAGTCCTGATGACAGTCCAAAAAGAAGACGAAAAAGGAAACCTTGGAGCATCTGCTCTACTCCCACCTGGGGACGCAAGGGAAGACAATCTCTTATCAGCACACAATGCTCCTCTGCAGCACAAAAAAAGGAGGCAGGAGCACCAGCAGCTCAGGAAGAGATGACAACGAGAGAACATCAATCCTTCCTTTAAGGATGGAGGCTTAATCACCTCTCCAGGCAACCTGTGTCACTGGTCCAGCATTCTCACAGAGACACACACACACACAAAAAAAAAAAAAAAAAAAGAAAAAGGAAAATTGAAAGCTTTTATGTTTGAAAGGAATTTCCATTATTTCTGTGCCCATTAGAGTTTGTCCTTTGATTGGATATCTTTGTAAACAGTTTGGCTTTGTCTTCTTTATTACCCCCATCAGATATTTATACATATTGATCAGATGCCTTCAAGTCTTCTCAAAGCTAAACAGTCCCAGCTCTCTCAGTCCCTTTCTCATTCCAAGGTATGCAATATGTGAAACTGTCTTCATTTAACCCAAGGCCATCTCTTTTCTGTATATTTTCATCATGATGCTTGAACGCTGGATTATTAGGACCTCAGTCCCATACAGAGGTGAACCAGCTAGAGCTTATGATTGCCGCTTACTGACCTGTGTGTCAGGGTTTCACTCAATAGGACAGGAAGGAGGAAGGATAGGAGAGATATGGATGGACATAGAGATGGGACACAGCCAGGGCCCAGAAACAAGAGGCACTCTCTGATTCTGCAATTTATTATCACCTTACTAAATCAAACCAATTTACCACGTGATATACACCATAATTACCTACAAGTGTTTCACAACAGTTTTGTGCAAGTCTGTCTGTAATCTTTCCTAGTCCTACAGGTTTAATTCAAACAATTTGTCCTTTTCTTAAGTTGTCAAGCTCTTACAACCTATGCACAGCCAACAACTTCAGTATCTTGTAAACCAGATTTTTTGCTTCCAGTTTTCAGTTCTTATGGTTTGTTGTTGGAAGGATTTATTACACCAAACTTTTCACAGGGATGATTTTTAACACGAGTTTTTTAAAAATTCCTGTTATTAATATAAGGTAAATTTGAGCAATGTCTAGGTAGTCTACTCTTGGGTACACTTGTGCTTCTAAACATCAAAGCATACTTTTAATTACAGGAAAGGACATGAAAACACATAATATTTTGATTTATAGCAATTGTACAGAATTTCTGAAATTTGAGAAAGTTACTATCTTAGGGGGTTTCAAACAATTCACTGACAGTCCTTATTTTCTAATAAAACCAGTCATAAATATTGGCATTAACTAGATTTTAAAAATCACCTTAGTTTTTCCCCTTTCTCTCAGCTGGGCTGACTACAGCTTTGGTCCAGTCAAGAAATTGTCTCTCAGCTCAGTTCAAGATCTTATTACAGCTACAGGGTAACATTTACATCCTCTGGTACACAGGGCTGAGATCTTGAACTGAGCTGCATCAGTCTGCGCCCGCACGCAGGGGCAGAAACACACTACAGCTGCAGTTTTGTCAGGGGAGATGTGGTAAAAAGCATCAGAATGTTCCTGGCTGCCTTTAGATCTCTGTTCAGCCTTTCAGCTGACAGTGGTAGTGTTTGTCCTAACAAGCCAGATGTTATTTGACTGGACCTCCTTTCCCCCAGTGCTATATGTGGAATAGTTACTCTTCTGGGTACATACTACAACATTTTAAGCTATTACTGTCATCTTAATATGGGTTTATAAAACGATTTGACCAGAACCATCTCCACTAATAAAACATTTCTATGAAGAATCAATACCTGTTCTTCTGAGTTCACTCTCTTTCTGTTGAGTTTTAATTTCCCCTGTGTGTAAGTACATATATATCTAAAGCTGCTGGAATTGGTCTGGCCTGAGGGACTCAAGTTAAGCAGCATTACTAACTGTTGACTGTGTCTATATTAAATGTGCACTTAAACACTGCCCAAAATGTGTATAACTTTGTCTGGAGTTCAGGCTTTTCTTCTGCTTCTGCACTGATGTCTTTCTTACAGCTTCTGGCAATTTTTGATGTTTGCTTCTCTACTGCAAGAAAAACCCACAAAACAACATACAACTATAAAAAAAAAAAGTTGATGTGTATATTTATCGTATCTTGATTGAGGTAGATGTTAATAGAAGGGGCACTAAGATTTAGGGGAAAAAAAGTCTTTAATTCCATGTTCTCACACAAATGTTTTCTGTGCCTTTAATCAAACCATTTAGCTTTTGTGTGCCTCACTTCACCCTTCATGATATGGAGATGACAGCATGACCATATCCTCCTGAGGACAAACTGCATGTTGGAAGAACGTGCAAATTAAATTATTACAGTAATTATGATAACAAAGGTTAATTATTAAGATAATTAGGCTGTAACTTAAGGTAGAGAATAAAGATCTTCCTAAGGTGTTTATAAGTTATTTCAGTCAAAATACTGCATTCTTGAACACTAAGTTGTACCTAAGCACTTTGATAAGAAATTTTACAAAACAGAGGGAAAGCTTATCTTTTGGAGTTTGCTCTCCATAAGAAAGACATCAAAATTACATTTACCATTTTATCAGTAATAAGGGCTCTGTTGAAACAATAGGAAGGGTTAATATGAGACAATTCAAAGTAGTTATCTGCTTCTACTTTCTTCTACACATCTGTGTAAACTCTAGACTACAGCCACTCTAGGAAATATATGGAGAAAAAATAAATCTTGACTACAGATTCTTTTGTGTATCTTTATTCACGTCTTTGCAATTTTTTTAACGTTTCTTTCTCCAACTATCAGGAAAACTTTCTTCTTTTTTTTTTATATATACTTGCAATCAGAGCATTTTCTTGGGATTTACATCACCTCAGGAAATAAAGCTTTGCATCCAGATCCCACTAGGTAGCAGTGTGAAAAATAGTCTCTTGGGAAAGCACTCTGAAAATGAGATGTGTGGAACACTAGTGGTAAGTAAGAAAATTCAAAGAGAAGCATCGTCTATCATGGAGCTGGGAGCAAGCACTGACTGGGAATATAAGAGTGGTTTATTCCAAGAAGAAGTTTAGCCCCACATCTTGTCTCCTACAGTAGCCAAAGCAGAGAGAGTGAGAAAAATTAGAAGAGAACACATGTATATGGTACATCCAGGACGCAAGAGCAAGGATTCTTGACAATTCTAGCTAGCCAGAATATACATGTCCATATATATGGACATATGCATATAGACACACATAAATTGTAGTAAATATATAAAACACATAAATTATACAGGGGTAGGTGTGAATATTTTTATAAACATTCACATTGTAGCTGAGCACAATTAACATGATAGCTTTTCCTTTTTAAACAAATCTTCTACACCTGCACTGCTGAGAGGGTTGGTTTTATCTGTTAATATTGGCTCGTCTCCTTAATTTCTGTGCACCAGAGCGAATTTGGCTGGAGTTGACTATCCAAGCATATGTGGGAAAGTTTCATCTAAACGGAGGGATGCCTAGAAATTTTATCACTTTTTGAGTATGAGTAGGCACTTAGTAAATTTTTAATCTCAAAAAAAATAATATTTTACATTCCTTTTTTGTTGTATGCTTTTCTTTTTTTTTTTTACTAATCTTCTCCAGTGAAAATTTATGTCCTTTTTAGAATTTAATTATTAAGGTGATCTGTTACATACAGATAAGTTTTACAGAAGAATCTAAAGCCCTGCACTGTTCTGTGCTCGGCCCACCTGGCATGGAGTTCCAGCCTCTCTCTGAAGTGTCTCTTTTTTTAAATTGATTGAAAATTCTTACTTAGTAATACCTCAGAATAATGTAAATCCCTTAGTACCACTCATCTCTCACATCTGCTTTCCAGGACACAAAGTAACTCTTTACGAACCTGTCAATTGAAAGTGAATAGGATGGGGAGTGAGGAAAAAAAGTTCTTTTAGCTGAAGAAAAAGCTGATAAGCTTGGTGGACTTGATTATTTTACCTAAAGACTGAGGAAAGGAGTTGGTGGTGGTTTATTTGTTTTCATTCCGCACATGAATCGAAAAATGTGCCTGATAAGCATATCCCTCCTCTCTCCTTCCAATAGTATGCATTTGGTGCTTTAGAAATATAAAGCGAAAAAAGTAAGGAAGTCTTCATTTTTCTTTCTTGAAATAAGAGTTTGAATTTATTAAGTTATTTCTTTTGTAATACTCTATCCAGAAACAGATTTTAATACATCCACATAATAATTAGGCAAATTATGATGAATACCTTGTTTCTCAAGCTTCATTTGACTATCCAGGGTACATATTTTGTTCATTTGAATCTTCAACTAAAATGTTGTTATTTAATTTCTGATATTAATTCACTGAACTTAATAAAACATTGGGGAGAATTCAAATGCATTATTTTTTTATTTAATCATCTCAGTACTCTGCAGAATTGTAACTAATCTATTGATCTTGAACAACATCATAAAATATTATTTATAACATTTAAATTTGTAGATCCACATGTTCTTATCATTCCATTGTTCCCTTTTTGTCTCAAAACACTTTCCGATTATTTTAAATTCACACATTTTCTCATTTCATTCTTTTGAACATTTTCTACTCTTAGCATACTATCATCTTTTAGACCAAGTAAATATAGCATTTTACTTATTCAATATACTATACAGATTTTAATAAATGATTACACACACAGTCATCCAAGAGAGTTGACTGAATAATTCATATTAAATCTTTCCTATTCTTCAATTTACATGAATAATTACTAGGCTGTAGACTATTCACAAATAGTTTATTCTGAGTATTCACTATTTAAAATCCCAAATCTGTGCTGGTTTATTGATGTGTGGGCTATATGCAGGATGTGGAATATCACATTTTACTTTCCTGAAGAATGAAATTCTTAACCTTAACACAAAGAGTTAGTACAATATTCAGTTACAAATAAGGAAAGATTTTATGGCGAATGACCTATCAAGCAAATATATTTTAGACACTGAAAGAACAAATTTGAGAGATGAAGTGAACTGTGTAATTGTAGTATGTTTGATAAAACAGGTAGAGTATAATGTGTACATGATATAAAGCTGATATTAAATTGTGCAAGAGCTGTGTGATATTGGGTCCAATACTTGTGAACAAATTAATTAATGAACTGCATGATGAAACTGTACATTCAGCAAGTTTACAGATAACACAAAACTAGGAGAAGCAGCTGATACACCAGAGGGTTGTGCTGCCATCCAGAGGGACCTTGATAGGCTGGAGAAACCATCAGACAGGAAAGAACTTCATGAAATTGAAGAAGTATAAAGTCCTACATCTAGAGAAGAACAACCCTAAGCACCAATACCTATTGGGGGTCACTCAGCCTGAAAGTAGCTTCGTAGAAAAGGACCTGGGCATCCTGCTAGACACCAAGTTGAATGTGAGCCACACTTCTGCACTTGGGGAAAAAAAAACATTATGAAGCGTGTTGCTAGTGGAATAACAGAGGTGATCCTTCTCCTCAGTTCAGCAGTGGCCACAACTAAAGCATTTTGCCCAGTTCAGGGCTCCTCAGTAAAAGATAGACATGGACATACTGGAAAGAGTTTAACAAAGGGCTACTAAGATGGTTAAGGATCTTGTGCAAGAAATTGGAAAGGCTTAGACAGAATACTTTACCACTGCTAAAGACACTGCAAAACCAGGGAATGGAGCATCTCTTTTACGAGAAAAGGCTGAGAGATCTGGGACTGTTCAGTCTGGAGAAGAGAAGGCTGGGACTGATCTCATCACTGTATATAAACTTGTGAAGGGAAGGTATAACGAAGATGGAGAGAAGATATTTTCAGCTGTGTCCAGTGACAGGAAAAGAGGCAAACTGAAATGCAAGAGACTGTCTGCACAGCTGGAAACACATTTTTACTGTGAAGATGAACTTCACCTGTGAAGATGAACTTTACTGTGAAGATGAACTTTACTGTGAAGATGAACTGCCAAGAACTGGCACAGACCTAAAGAGGCTGTGGAGTGTCCATCTTTGGAGATATTCAAAAGCTGTCTGAACAAGGTCCTGAGAAAATGTCTCTAGATGTCCCTACTTGATTAAGAATGTTGGACAAGATGATCTCCAGAGGTTCATTCCAATATCAATTTTTTTCTGTGATTTTTCAGCTTGCTAGTAGTTTTAATACAATGGTCCCCGTCAGAATTTACAAGAAATCAGCAGTGTTGTTTGTAGTTGAGGTCCACCAGGATTAATCTTATGTTTTTCAACATTTTAGCTGTGATCCAGAGTAAAAACACAAATGTGGTGTTGATGAAATTTGCAGAGGTAAAGATTGGCAGAAAAGCAAAAAAAATGGTCAAAGCGGCAATTACTCACAGAAATATGGACTATTTAGTAAACTAAGCATATTCCAAAAAAATGTGTTTTAACATAGCTAATTGCACAGCTGAGGAAGGGAAAAAATGAGCCTAATGATTCTGAAAATATCTAGGAATTGCTAAAAAACATACTTAAGGACAGCATCCATTATAACTGTGATAAAAAATAGCTGTTCATTTACTGAAGAAAACTTACAGGGGTGCGATAAAAAATTTTACTTGTGCTTTTAGCATGTGGAAACAAATTTTTTTAATTTAGAGTGACAATTATGGGCGTACACTTAAATATGGCTGTTGGTAAATTTAAGCAAGAATACAAAACAAGAAAAAACAGGACTGAAAAATCGGAAGACTAAATGTAGCTGAGAAGCTTCAAGAGATCTATTTATCTCAGCAAAGAAGGAACTGAGACATAGTTTGTTTACAGTAGTAGTAGTTAAAAGTATCTAAGAAACTCAGATTTTAAATAAATTAAAATCTGAATTCCTTGACAGTGAGCACTACAGAATATTCTGACTTTTTTGAATACATGTTTCTTTGTGGAAACCCTGAACTTTCCACATGAATTGAACTATTTTACAGTTCCTGAATAGTATTCCTACCATAGGCAATATGGATTACTCTACTTGCACGTAATCCTCAGCAATACAAAAATTTCAGTTTCTAGTCTGTAAGAAAAAAGTTGAATGATAAGAACCCTTACAGCTGGACTGTTATCCAAGCAGGAACTGGAGTACTTCACACTTTGATTGTACCTACATTTGAATAGATTTTGGAAGATCTTAATTTCATTCTATAATAGTATAAAAACAAATCTCAAATTTTCTGAATTTTTGCAAAATTGCGTTCTTTTTATTCTTTCTAACTCACCTTATAAGTTAACTATTGAATTAATTACCAGAAGAAATAGAAAATATTTCTTATTTTATTTTGCAAAAATGTAAAGAACGCCAGTACTTACTTCTCCTTAGGGTGGAAAGAATTTTATCTGGTACAAATTATTGTTCTTCATATCAAAATAAACAAAAAACAACTTAAATCTGAGTCACACAGGAGTCTTGTTCCGTGATCAGAGGTTATTTTCCATTTTTAATGCATAAGTATTTGAAAAAAAAAAAAGCCTTGAAAATGAAAAATTCTTCCCAAATCAGTGAGAAGTATAGGGAAAATATGTTAATTGTTTCCTTGTTTAGAATATTTTATTTCGGAAAAAAAATAGTAACAAAAGCCACCGTATCCATGAAACAAAACCAGCAAGAAAAAAAGTTGCAGCCCTATAGTATGCATTCTGGTGTTTATTTATCCGAGTAGTGACTTGAGCATGACAGAATTTCCCTGCTTTTCGTCAGGGATCTCAGGCAAGATGTCCAGTAAGAATATTTTAACTATCTTATCCTGTGCTTTGAGAAAGGATGCCGTCAGTCTGTCTTAGAGGCTCTGTTCTATCTTTACTAAATATTGTTCTAGGTTTAGCTAAAAAAAACCAGCCCTGTTTAGTGATTTTTGCTTTCCAGTTTCGTCTCTCCTAAAAGGCTGCACTTTCTGAAGTTAGCAGCATGTTTTGCAGACAATGTGTCCTACTGGCAGTGATAACACCTGATGTTTACAGTCACTGCCTGGGACTGGGATGCAGAAAGACTCTTGCTGATACTTATTCCTGTAGTGACCAAGGCCACTGCTGGCTCTTGTGTGCCACGCTGGGGGTGCCGGGTAGTAAGAGGGGTCACAAGGAAGTAAAAGGTTGCACCTCCAGGGAGTAATAGACAGGACAGGTGACCAACAAGAGTATCCCATTCCATATACATCAAATTTAGTATAAATTGAGT
>NW_009735895.1:22773-25779 GCF_000703405.1 Apaloderma vittatum | reverse complement strand
TCACCAGCAAAAGGTCCCTCTCACTATTTTAGTATTTAGGGGATCCTGGGAAGTATTTTTATTTGAGCAGTACAACCAAATATAATTCATTCAAATTTATTATTTCACTAGCCTTAAAGTTCAGATCATGTCAAACTTGCCCTGTCCCAATAAACTTGAGATCTGGCTGACAGCTGCTTTCCGCTGGGAGTGAAAACAAGCCACATATCACCGAGTGAGGCTTTGGAAAGACATGCAGATGGTTGGCTGGAAAACTGTGATCTACCTTTCCCCAAATCAAGTTGAGTGACTCTCACACCCTTTGTTCATAAAAACAATTCTTTGTATTTACACTTTTGCAGAATGACAGAAGACTGATGACAAGCAACTGGTGGGGCAGGTTTCTCAGCCATGAACACATCATGTGGCATACTTGGAGTATAATTGACAAGCTTGTAATTTTGTGAATCAATTCAGTGTGCAAATATTTTTTACGTTGTTGCTTGCATGAACATTTTCCATATTTGACAAATATCCATGTATTTGTTATTTGGGTGGGGAGAGCAAGAGGACCACACACAGATCTAAACCATACCTTCATAACTCAAATTTCAATCCAGTTTACATAACTGACATTTTTTGTAGCAAACAATAAATATTCAGTTTGTTTTTAATTACTGGTACGTACAGTTTCTTAGTTACATGAAAGTTTTTTAACTTATAATGATAAAACAAATACCTGTGTTTAGAAGAATCTTTTCACAAAGTCCTTTCACAAAGATTTATGCATGTAGTGCAAGCTTTAGGGCATATGGCTAAAGCCATGTGCGTATCTTTGTAAGAGCAAGGCCAAAAATAGTATGCTGCTTTTAGCTAACTTTCTAGGAAACTACATTCTCATTTCCATTAATTTCTCTCAAAGATGCTGAGTTAATTTCTTTTAAAATAATGGCTTGACATGAAGTTTAAAAAAGTAATACCTGAGGTGCATATTTGCTTTTTTTTTACTTTTAAATATTATCTTCTTACTTCCATGTTCTGTAGGTGCAAAAGGTCACTCAATAAACATGCATTGGAAAATGTCATTCCTCTATCATTTGTGCTGTAACTTGGGAATTTCACAAAACCGTCAGCAACTATCCAAACACCCGGTTTCAACCAGAATTCACTCAACCTTGCCATATTGCAAGGCAATGGTTCCTAAACTTCCTACCATCAGCACACTTGAAACCCTGAAGCAAGAAATGCTGTCAGAGGAAGATCTACATAATCCTGGAAGTCACACAGAGAAAAAAAAAAAAAAGAGAGAAAAAAAAAAAGAGGGTCCTGTGATTGTCTTCTACAGACATGAGTTAAAAAAATAGATCTGGCAGTCTATCCTGAAAGTTAACTGTATTCTTGTGGGCAAGGAGGGAAAGGCATGTCAGGCAGAAGAGGCTGTTATGAGGGCATAGATTATAATTAAAGAACATTTCTTAGTGCTTGATAAGGCAGTTAATGTTCCATCACTTGTTTCTTTTAACAAACTGTTACTGGCAACCATACTTTTAATTGAACAATAATCACAGAAAGTCACATAGACATTAATCACTACAATGAAGCCATTAATGGAAAGCAAAATGCATATTTTCCATTTGAAGTAATAACAATTAAGTAAAAAAATCACAGCATGTTCACTTTTCTGTGTGTCCTTCAGCTTATTTGCCTCTCAAAAAATGTTGGCTTCAGACCTGGAAAACAATTCTAAAAAACCATTCAGTCATGAGATAACCTTGACCAAAAAGGGCTTGCAGTGCTGCTGCTGCAGTCTCATGCTTCGTATGCAGTTTCAATCTAAGTTAAGTTCCCTTTAAGGTAAATAGTATGCCCCTATGGCATTTTCCTAGTTACGTTTTAACACAGAAAATGGTCCACCTTGTCCTCCAGTTAATTCATGAACTCAATATAAACCACAAGCAAATCAGCTGCGATAGCCTATGGCTAATAGCAGTAGGCTATAGCCTACTGCTGATAGCACACGCAGCGAGTGGAGATCACCAACAATAAATTCTGTTTTCGACTGATTTTCCCAGACCAAATACAGGTACAACAATGTCATTGCAGTTGCAGAAAGTATTGCGGCAGGCATTTTCTGCAGGAACATGCCCTGTGCCATGAAGCTTGTAACCCACACGTGACAAAGCTTTTCATTCAGCATCTGTTTGAGAAGGGCTGCACTTTCACTGCATTGCTCATTATGCAAAAGCCACTGTAACTGCAGCCTGGCCTGCAACGTGATAGCATCCTCCAACTCTCAGGTCTCCCATGCAAAGATGAAAAAACGTGCAGCTGGCTCATATTCCCCAGCAGCTAGAGCTGCATCTCCCTCATCTGCAGCACCATGCCTTCAGAGCGTCTCTTGATAACCTCTCTCACAAGGTAGGGTTTGTCCAGAGCTGGGCAGAAAGAAACCCCCAAAAAGCTTGAAAAGGAGCATTGGTGAAAGTGGTGGTGGAACAAGTGCTCAGGCAGCAGGGATGGGCTGGATGTCATTGCTCAGGGGTGTGCCAGCCGCAGCCTGGTTGCACAGCTGCTAAGGCATCATGTGGGAACCTCCTTTCCCTTCTCCCACCCCTCCAGATACTTGGGATATCACTTCGAAAGGAAAGAAACCTGAGAGGCCTGAGTGGCGTTGGTTTGGATCAGGTGGTGTTTCCCCGCAGCACAGGAGAAGGTCGTCTTGTTTCCTGGTAAAGCCCTCCTCAAAGCAGGGGCAGCCTTTGACCGTCAGAGCCCCTGAAGCCACAAACAGGAGACTGAACAGGAAAAATACCACAGGCCACAGCTGGACTCTCAATGTCACTGCTAGCCTAAACCTCACCAGCCTGTTCATGGTCAGTAGTCCGCAAGCAGGGGAAGGTGCCACAGAGGTAATTTATTGCCCTTTTCACATGTAGAATGCAGAGCTGCAGAGCTGAACACAAGCTGAACACAGAGACTAGACAGCTTGACCTGGGCCACAATAAAAACAGAGCAGAAGATGGTTCA
>NW_009735895.1:0-22761 GCF_000703405.1 Apaloderma vittatum | reverse complement strand
TCTTCCCTTGGAGCTTCCTGCAGCCTAGAGCAGGAGGCTCCGAGACCCCTCTCCAAGCTTTGTTTTCTTCTTGCTTCAGGAGGGAACAGGGCTGGCTGACCACCTCCTCACACAGTACTGCAGGGTTGCTTCCTCACTCACTGGCCTTTGCTGGTGCCACAGCAGCTTCACCAAAGTTACTACTCATCTACAGCAGTGTGAGAAAAGAAATGGCTTGTATTCTTTGCAACTCAATGTGCTTAAAGCCCTTTATAGATTGGTTGAGGTATCTAAAGCCAGAATTTAAATTAGAAATAGGATCAGGCCTAAAATCAAGGCCAGTCTATGCATACATACACTTTACCTTACTGAGCCAACATCATGTCAATGGCTATATAAAATTTTATCTTTTTAGTTTCATGTGTTCTTATTGCCAATATTGACTGGCAAAGACAGAATATTATTAGAATGTGATTTGCTTTGTCATTTTTATATGTTTTTAATTTTTTTCCCTGGTATAAGAATTCCAGGCAGCTGACATATTATTATTCAGTATAGAGATTAGATATTAAATCTCATCATGGTGGAGAAGGAAGATGCATGTAAGGAAGATAAATTACAGTTGTGACTGAGGAGTGTGTCTTAGTGAGACTCAGAAAATTCTGGTACTGTTCCTACCTTTACTACATTTGCCATGCAGATATTCTTTGTTAGTAGTACAAAGAAAACATTTTCTAGTTGTAGAGCAGTCATGTGAGACACAGGCAGTCTCTTGTGAAATACAGGCAGTTGTGGGACATTCAGATGCTCTGACAGGGTGATGGAGAGCAAATAAACTCACTGTAGGAGCAGCAGTCAGGAGATTATCCCTGGCTGGTTATTCCTTCGGAACAACTTAAAGTGCGTTGACACTGACTAATAGGAAATTAGTTGGTGAATTGCAGAATTTGGATACATGGTTCAGAAGTTATTTCCATCTTCTGTGCAGACAGCCAAGCTTCACAATATAGTGTGGAGATCCCCTGCGGGAGCCAGACCCTCTAGTGTGCAAATCAAAGTGGTACAGCTGCCCCTGCCTAAGCTGGAAAGCTTGAGTGAAACCCAAGGCTAAGTTACCCTTCTGGAGTCCAAACTATCATCTCCAAACAGCACTGAGCTAGGCTGCGGGGACATGCCAACTCTTCAGTGCTAGCTACAGGATTTTCAGTGTTGCTCAGCAGAATGTCACAGAGATGTGCCTCAGGAGTAGTCTGCACATGGGAGAAGCTTCCCTTGGAGCTTTCCATGTTGAAGCATGGGAACACTACACCTACAAGGAGAGCTCTACATGGAAGAATTGATCAGTGGCACAGTAAAAAGCAGAGATCAGGCTTTAGAAGCATCTTTCAAATAAAACAAGTAAAGAGCATCTCCCAAGCTACCCTGCTCTATTTCATCTCCCTCCTTTGAGTCATCCCACTATTCCCTGCCCTGGCTGTGGGTGAACTGGGACCTCTCCTATCATCCCTTTCTCATCCTCCTTGCCAATGACTTACTACAGTGTTCCCTACCTGCCTTTACTGGGCCTCCCTCCTTGCAAGGCACCTTCCCTCCTCTTCCTTCTCTTTGCAAAGGGCGTCATTTGGAAACCACGGCTGATGCCATCTTTGAATATACAGCACTAAATTGTGGTAAATTTGTGACACCTAAGAACAGCTGGGGCAGGAAAGAAAGGAAAAAGGAAAGAGAGAAAGCAAGCAAGCAAGCAAGCAAGAAGAAAGGACTGAAGTCTGTCTGAAGGGATGTGTATGCATAGAGGTGCAGATAGAGTTTAAGGTCTCTGCCTTTCCCCCCGGGTTAGCTGGACACTGGCAGCTGTGAGGAGGAACCTGCCCGGGTGCACTGGTGCAACCGTTCTCTGGGCTGCTGCCTGGGCCAGCTCTGTGCGTAGCCCTGAGGAGCTCATCTCTGCCTGCGTGGGTCTGCCTGGCCACATCCCCTGTCTCCCCTTGTCACGCGGCGCTGCAAAACAAAGCCATAGATGCGGCCTTTCCTGTTTACTTCTCTGGGTGTGGTACAGCAACCGCTCCTGGCCCTAATATTAGAAAAACAATTAGAGTTGGGCCACAGGATGTCTAGCTACTCTCCTGTGCTGGGTCAGTTAGATATTTTACAAATATTTCCTACAGCAATCCAATAGTGCTCCTAACCAACACTGCGATCCCTCCCTCTTCGGGTACAAGAACGCTGCGGGGAAACTCCGGATTAGTCTGTTCTAAAAAAGTACGGCTAGAGACAAAATGTTTTAGCACAGATTGCTGTCCAGAATTCAGACCCTCAGGGGTATCTGGTGGTTTTGCTTTTATATATGAACTGATTAAACCCTGTCCATGGCATGTAGTCCTGTGGCAGCAGTAAAAGGATCTGATGAAGCCACAGAAGATCCATTCTGAAGTCAGGCAGCTCAAAAGTGAAGCCTTTTGGCTTCGGGTGAGGGTAGCGAATATGTACCCTCCGATTTTTAGCAAGCCTGCAAACATTTTTGAACAGTTGCATTTTTGAACTTTGCTGTACTTCCCACATAGTTTAAATAAGATACATTTGGCAAGTTTTGCCTTCTCTGAAACTATGGATAGTTTAAGGGGAGAATGTTTCCAGCGTATCAGTTATAATTTAATGAGGATACTTGCAGTGTAATTGATTTGAAGGAGTAAGAATTGCTTAGAAAGGTTCTGGGGGGTTTTTTGGATATTTGTTTGCTTCTTTTATTTTTTTTTGCATTGCTTGTTTATTTTTGTTTTGGTCATCCAAGGTAAACAAGATACATTTTTATGACATCTATATCCTAATATAGTTACAGAATAGTGTATTCACTTCTAGAAAAGCTTGTGCTATCAGTGTCATATTTACTAATTTGCAATGTTGATATAAAACAATATGAAAAAGATCATAAACATCTACAGTCAAAACCAGAGTATAGCTATACGGAGTTTTGAGGGGAATTTTACTATGCTTTGTAGCATAACTCAGTCTCTCTTGTGCTAACTCTTACTATGGAAACAGAGTCAGGTAATCCCATACTCTGAGGGCCAGATGGCTTTGTACTTGCTTATCTTTAAAATTCGTGAAAGAACACTGAATTTACACAGGGATACACACAGCTGCAATGTTGAGCATGTACAGGATAATGGCCTAAAATTTACTGTGAGATAGATAGTGCTATAAAGATTTACAATAAATGAGTGTGGCAGATGAGGCCTGATCTCAAACATTAAAATATAATTTTCTTTTTTAGTGAATTGTCATTGAATCTTTAATGGAAGGGTGCATCCTGAGCAGGCATCTAAATGAAAAGTCATCACCTAAAAAGTCAAACAACTTTGCCAGCTGCAAGAAATGTCATGGAAAGAAAAGTAAATATAAAGGTTGAAAAAATAGCTAAGCAGGATGACTAGGTATGAGTTTTTCAAAAGCCTTCAAGATGTAAAAAATATGTGGGAATTTATCAGCTTTCAGACAAATATATTTCCTCTAAGTTATCTACATTAAAAACGTTCCAGCAAAGGTAGCAAAGATGCTGTTATTACATGGTAATATTAGAGGTGCTTGAAATCTGCAGTACAAGAACAGTCTCTTTGAGACATTCAGTGAACAGATGTTCAGAGGAAATAAAAACCGTACAAGAAATTTTACAGCTGCTGATGTTCACAAGAAGGACAGATTCTCTTCTATGGCTTTTTTAATGTCAGCTCTAGTAATCTTTGATGATCCTATAGATTCAGAAAAATCCTAATATCTTATCCTGAGAAAACTCAGCAGAGATATGCAAACAGGTATCAGCCTTCCTAACAAAAAAAATAATAATAAATGTGTAAGCGAGAGAGTTTCTGAATTATGGTTTTCCCATAGTTTTGTCTTGTCCAGATACTTGGGTGCCCACAAGAGGATGAAGAAATCACCACAGACTGTCCCCAGCTATTTTGGTCTGTCTCTACCTTCACAACACTGGCAGAAAGCCTTAGTCAGAAAAGGCATTGGCATTACCTTTTACTTGGTGCAGCCACTCAAGCCAGTGCACAGCAATCTCATAATATCATTATCGAAACTTTTTTTTTTTTGCTTCCTTGGTAGATCCATCAGGTTTTTCCTTGCTTTCTAGGTGTACTGATGGAAAGAATCAGCCTGTTGATCCCTCTTTCCTTTCCTGAAGTTCTGTCCTACAAGCTGGGCAGATGGATATTGCTTAATTGCTTAAATTCAAGAAGCATTTGCTTGTAGCCTCTGATCATCTGTGAAATTTAGAATCATATATAACAGGGAGAAAAAGCACTATAGTAGCCATAGCCGCTATTACCCAAATCCTATGTTATCAGCTGAATTAAAACTGAGAAAAATCTCCATGCTCAGGAGGAAGAAATTAGCATCCAGTTGACAAGGCAGCTATATTAAACCAGATACCAATCTCAGCAGCACCAGAATTAATTAGAAGTAATTGCAATCTACTTCCCACTGAAGAGAGGGTTTTTTTTAATGATTATGTATTTTCTTATCTTTATGTTTGAGCCTTTAAGATTTTAAAATGCGATCATAAAAATGTCACTTTGGCTTGATAAATGAAGATGGTATCTGAGGATAGGCACCATTGCATAAAGATTGTTCTAGATAAAACATCCTACACAAAAATAAATTTTGAAATTATAAAATAAAATAAATTATAAAATAAAGTGTCCCAAAATTCAGAAATGTCACAAGTAAGACAGCCTGTGTTATTTCTGTCCTGTTATGGGCACAAAGGCTGATAAATGAGCAGTAAAACTGAATGCTTCCATATTCAGCTATATTTGCTAAATAGTGATGGTATGTAGCAGATTATCCACTCTTTGGTAGATGCAACATTATTCTGTAAAAATATGCATAGGCACAGAGGTGCACTTTCACAGAATCACAGAATGTCAAGGGATTGGAAGGGACCTCAAAAGATCATCTAGTCCAGCCCCCCTGCCAGAGCAGGATCACCTACAGTAGGTCACACAGGAACACGTCCAGGCGGGGTTTGAATGTCTCCAGAGAAGGAGACTCCACAACCTCCCTGGGCAGCCTGTACTAGGGCTCTGTCACCTTCACAGAGAAAAAGTTTTCCCTAATGTTTTTGTGGAACCTCCTATATTCCAGCTTGTACCCATTGCCCCTTGTCCTGTCATTGGACATCACTGAGAAGAGCCTGGCTCTGTCCTCCTGACACTCCCCTTTGACATATTTATAAACATTAATTAGGTCACCCCTCAGCCTCCTCTTCTCCAAACTAAAGAGACACAGCTCCTTCAGCCTTTCCTCATAAGGGAGATCATGGTTAGATGATTATGAGAAAATACTTTACAAGATTGTAAAAAAGAAGAGGTGAAAGTATAAATCATGGTAACTTGTCTTCTAAATCAGAACTCTCCCCACAAGGTTGAAGGATGTAGTTGATGAAATAAAGGGCAAAAGCTTGCAGTGTGCCTGCTCTCACAGACCTCTGGAGCGCTAAATTCAGCAAGCTGCTTATATGTAGTCTGGTCTGATTTCTAAAGGTATGATGATTCTCAAAACCATATTTCGAAATATAGCTTACTTGTATTTCCACAATACTAAAATACCAATGGAAAACCAAAACAAAACAAAATATATCTTTTCTTTTGCAATGCTATTGCACTTCTGGGCAAATTTTAATACTTATGTATCCAGTGAAGTAAGAATAAGGCCCACAGTTGCTGCAGTGAGTTCTAGTCTGTCGCTGAATCAGGGTATGTGGATCTTGGCTCTGAAAATAGATGACATGTGAAGACTGTTGTGCTCACGTATAGCCATGTATATTGATTTCCTCATGAGTAAAGATACATTATCAACATACTATGCTAATGATAGGGCTGATCTGCAATGAAATACCTCACAGTAAAGAACAGTCGTAGAATGGTTTAGGTTGGAAGGGACTTTAAAGATCGTATGTTAAAGAAAGGGGAGTACAGAGCGGGAAAAAGCTCAGCTGCTCCATTTTTTCAGTACTGCTCAAGACATTAATTGCAGAAAATGAGGCACCTAAAAATATCTGAGTATTTATTTCCTCACAGTGCTGATGTTATCAGTTATGCTCATTTCTCTGCAGTGTATCTGTTTGCCCAGTTCTGTTGATTTTTTACTTCTGCTGCTTGACAGCAGAAACTGAGGATGTTACTGTCTCCCAGTATTACTCAGGAAACAGATGCTTCTCAAAGCAACAGCTGCACTTCCACAAAAAAACTTTAATTTTCTTTTACAGTTTTACAGTGAGATAAAGCAGCTGGAACGCTTTGGAGATAAAGGAGCTAATGAATAATTCACTTGACACCTTTATACTGAAGTATAGCTGTCTTCATTAAATAAAATTGGCTCCTGTCAAAGGCAGTGAGAGGGGTTTTGGAAGGAGGCAAAGTTGTTTCCACTTGAGACCCCAGATAATGACAGTGGGTGGCAAGGCAGAAATCAATGTCGGTATCATTTTGCACCTTTTTGTTTATCATTACTCTTTAGATCATTTCAATATAAAAGTCAGTTGAGTTCAGTACCGTAGAAAGTAATGCCAAGGAAATAATAAACTTCAGCAGGTACATAGATTACAGATGCTTACGGCCAGCGAAAAAGAACAGATTATGTGTGTTTACACAGATGGCTAAAATCACATACTGCAGCATACAAGGTGTTTCATCCATTTTTTAGTACGAGGTGGTGCTGGATGCCCTCCCAGGTGCTACTGAGATGGGCCCGGAGAGGAAGCCCTACCAGTGGCCTGGGGCTCCCCCAAGAGCTGGCTCAGCAGGGCCACTTCCCTTGCGGAGTGCAGCTCCTGGGCTGTGGGTTTTAAGTACCTGCCTAAGCAGAGCTTTGTTAGGATCCAGCCAGATCTTTGGCATTCTTGTTCTCCATCGAGGCAGAGCATAAACTGCAGGCGTTTATCGTTCTTGTTGCTATCTCTGGCAGCATTTTGAGAGATGGCACTTCGGCTAATTGCCATGGAGCAGGAGTGCCAGTCTGGCTCTGGGTAGCAGAGATGAAGGATGAAATCACAGAATCATAGAAGGTTTGGGGATGAAAGGGACCTTTAAAGGTGATCTAGTCCAATCCCCTGCAGTGAGCAGGGACAGCTTTAACTGGATCAGGTTGCTCGGAGCCCCATCAAGCCTGACCTTGAACGTCTCCAGGGATGGAGCCTCCAGCACCTCTCTGGGCAGCCTGTGCCAGTGTCTCACTGCCTCATAGTAAAGAACTTCTTCGTAATGTTTAATCTAAATGTGTCCTCTTTTGCTTTAAAACTATTGCCCCTTGTCCTGTTGCTACAGACCCTTGTGAACAGCCCGTCCCCAGCTTTCCTGTAGGCCGCCTTCAGGTACTGGAAGGGGGCTGTAAGGGCTCCCCAGAGCCTTCTCTTCTCCAGGCTGAACAACCCCAACTCTCTCAGCCTGTTTTCATAGGAGAGGTGCTCCAGCCCTTTGCACAGGGTCTTTCTCTGAAGATAAAAGAAGGCTGTAAGGATCTGAAGTGGGAGAAGAATGTGCTGTCCTCCTCCCAAATACCTGCCTGCTCGGACTCAGAAATACATTTCGGCTCCCAAGTGAGCCCCTAAAGCTCACACAGCACAGAAATGTTGCTGCTGGCAGGTGTAAGGGAGCAGGCAAATGTCTTAATCAGGTAGCAAATGAGGCATTTAATAAATTGCACAGACAGAAATGCTGGGACAGGGAGTACAGGAAAGATTGGTTCCGAATTGCCGGCAGAAGAGGTACAGCCCTTCAGCTGGAGGCTGCTGAGAGGGAGATATTGAGGAAGCCATATCAAAGTACTTATGAAGAAATGAAAAATCTTTTAGGAGCTGGCTGAGACATGGCAATGACCTACCTCTTTTCAACCAGGGAACCTACAAATGAGTCTGGAATAAAACAATGTCAGAATCTGCAGGCTAGTTCTTCAGGGGAACTCCATGTGTATACAACTACTACAGAAATATGAATGGCTTGCTAATGTTGTATTACTCCAAAACTGAATAAACTAATGCAGAAAAAGGCACTCTTATTCCACACATCATTTCAGAATAATCCTGTGTCCCTTGTGAGAGAATATAAAATCCTCATTAGCAAATAGTTTCTGATTGCCAGTCAACTCTGATGAACTCACAAGAGAGCTTGACCACTAAAAGTACTAAGTAAACTAGAACGTGTGCCCATTCTGCAATCAGTACATGGCTGCAGCTCACAGGGACAATCTGCTGTTAATTTCTAGGAAGGTGATTTGGAGAAAGATGCTGTAGCAGTGTGGTGTGGCCAGCCATGCAAACTTTTACCTGGATACTTAAACAGGCTTTGCAGTCTTTATTGACCTATGTGGCAAGACCTTCTATAGTCTCTCCAGCTAGCCTCAAGCAAGCTTTAGTATGTTTACTTAAGTTATACTTATGTCTTTGCGTTCAAGATAGAGATGTCATGACCTATGTGACTTCACCATGCTCCCACAGCTGGTGAAGGAAAGGTGAATGCTGCGACTATAGCACCACTAAAAATCTCCCACTGAATATTTTTTCTCACTTCCACCCTTGATGGTGTGTACATATGTGTACTCCAAACAACTGCAGCTCTCTAGACAAAGCTCCTGTATTGAAAAAAGAACTCTGCTATCTGCCCCAGCTAGATACAAGCATAGCTGTTTACACTGGGCAGATTTTGGCCAGCTTTAATCATAGTTCTTCTCCTTGTAGATATTTTTTGATGACAGTGCATCACTCTTGAGTTTGGTGCACTGTAAAGAATTTTGCTCACAGTGATTCAGCTGCAGTGCGGTCAGCATCTTTAGCATGGTCAGTGCTGCCAGCAGAAACCTCAGGAGCAAGGATAATGATCTCATGATACCGAGAGCAATGCAAAGCTGTTGACAAATACAGCTCTTAATACCACTGGCTGTGCTAAGCCAGCACAGATGGAAAACTTCCTGCAGCTTCCTTGGGACAAGCATGAGTGCAAACTCACTCCTTGGGTTTTCAGATTGCCTGGTTGAAGCAAAGACCACTATGCGAGGCTGCTGAGTGATGCTGCCTGGCAGTGTTCCCACACTAAAAATACAGTGGAAGATAACTGCTATTCTTTTTGAGAGAGTTTTCCTCCTCAGTTTTCTGTAGATTTTATGCTGTGCCTATAGAGTGCTGAACATGAAGCATAGCATCTCTTTTTTCATTCAAGCTCAAAACTTCTTTGGTCTGGTCTGCTTTTGTTGGTGAATGTTTTTGCTCCTCGCTACATTTCTGTGACGGTGTTTCATGTCCTTAGCATGCTATCAGTTACAATTTAATAAACCCTAGGGAGGCCTTTATGCATTCTTTTACCTCTCATTGAGAACAACTGACAAATTGTGGACAAAAAAAAAATAGCACCTGTTGAATTTTGGAATCAGTGAACTTCTAGCCTTGCATTCTTCATGCAAATTTACTAATTCAATATTTTGAAAGCCGTGTTTCAAGGCAAAAATCAAATCATATCTCCTTTTTGATACAGTGGAAAAGGTAAACTTTCTCTTAAACGGTTTCCTGAGTGACTAATGGCCATACTTCTGGAACGGATGAAAGTGAGTAGCCTATCTATTCTGAACACTCTTATCAGCACTTCCAAGGGGTTTGTAAAGGCTGACAAAAAGTTGTGATACAGTCACTACTGTGATGGCAGACTAGAATTCCAAAGCTGGTGCACTTTTTCATTTAAGAAACAGTTGCAATGATTTAAGATGTTGCCAATCCTTACTCCCCTCCCTGCCTAGACCTAGTTATCTTTTCCAAAGCTTTTACAGATAATTTTTAAGTGTACCTAAGCCAATATCAGATGAAGTGTGGAAGCCCAGCATCAACTGCCTCTCACAGTAATTGGGGTTCTGTTACTAGACTGCTAGATTTCACATCAAACTGGCTGAAGGACCATTTTGCTCTACTGATTTAATGGGAGGATGCAAAAAATGTGGCTGCATACACCTCTGGCAGAAGGACAACAACAAGGAGTTGGTCAATAACAATTTGTACTGTTGCAGCTATTTCTTTACTGAATGTGTATCTAAGACCTAAACTAGAATTTTGCAAACCCAAAGGGAATAGATGCAGAGTTAAACTCCGTAGTTGATCACCAAGTCAGTTACCACATCAACATTTTTAAGTGCTATGTAATTTTAGTAACTACTAACTGGTGGCAAGTCATTTTAACAAATCCAGTCAAATATACCAATCATCTGTAAGAATCATAACAGAAAATCTACCCCCATTGGCTAGGTGCATTTACTGAAGAGAGAGCTCCACTAGATTGATTCAAGCCAGGATGACAAATTCCATATTCAAGATGACAAAATATTTTCCACCAGGCAAAGAAATTAAAATAATAGTAATCATCATCATCATTCTTAGCTTTCAGAGATATATCTGTTTCATATTGGTGATTCCTGTCTCATGAGTAAAATTTGTTGGAATTTGAACTGAATACTCAGTTCAATGGACTCACTGAATACTCAGTTCAAATAATGAGTAATGAATAATGACTGTCAGTTTGAGATGGTCAATAACCTGTAATAACTATAAAAGCATCAAAATCCAGTGTGCTTAGTATTAGGGGAAAATAACAAAGTATAGATTTGAAAAGGTGATTATCAACATTTCTTCACATGCACTAAAGATGGACAACTTGGAAAAAAGATATGAAAGGTTTCATAGTAAGCTAAGGTGTACTGTGAGTTTCTTTACACTGAATGGTGGAAAAACTTTTTTGCCATTACAGTGAACAAAGCTATGTAACAGACATACTAGAATTAGTATGGATGGAAATATGCGTGTGAAAGCACCAAAAGAAGCAATGGAGCAAAGCAGCAAAGCTACATCACAGGGAAAAAGCCATTCCTCCTCCTTTTATCTGAGCATTAAGACAGACCATAACCATAAAAGTATGTGAAATAAAGAAGCAGACAGCATGGGCAGCAACTTTGTTGAAGATTTATGGAGGATAAAATAAACAAGGTTGTGAGGCAAAAAGACTGTCCCATAGTAAGTGCTTACTCCTAAAAGTGTATAAAAACATGTCCAAGCCCAATTTATCATCACCAATGAAGAGGAACCCAAGAGATGTAGTGAGGACCTGAAAGTTATTTGTTGTTGCCATCCATCTGACATACAGGTGATCCTGGCAAAATTGCTCAGGCATGCACATGTCTTACTGCTTGCAAGCACATGGACATGAGAGTATGAGTGGATAGAATCAACTTACTTAGCGGGTTGTAAGTTAAAATCATGTTCTGCCTGCCTAAAGGTCTTGTATTGTCTTTTGTTGTACTAACAACCTACAAGGACTGTGTTATCTCCTGCTGTGTAATACTATGTTATGGACTTACCTAATGGGTTTGCTGTTTTCTTGACTAGAATGGCTCAGAAATTCTGATCCTGTTCTTGCAACACTTTGTTCAGCAATTTAAAATTTGGATAATTGTGGGAGAATTGAGGTTTTGCAATATAAATAGCAGGACAAACTTAGTTAATTTTTTTTAAAAGGAAATCTAATAAATTAGGATTGAAATGTATGTCATGGTAGCTTATGCAGGGGAAGAGCTGGCTCTGGTAACTCTGTTGGTCCCTTGCAATTCAATATCCCGAATTGCTTTGGTCATTTCAGATGATATTACCATACAGCTGTGCATGGCAAAATGTCTGTACAAATAAGACAGAAATTCCTGTGAACTTTATGCTTTTTTTCTGCTAGGTCAGACCACTTGAGTTAAGTTTTGGTACAGCTAGAGATAACCATTATTGTGTGAGCAGGAATTTAAAGGCAATACTCAGTAAAGTAATCCACAGGAGAGTTTGGTTAGAGGGAATACAGCCACTTCATGTCACTCAGTGGTCCAGAATGGACAGATATGACACCGACACTGTCACAGCACTGATTCTGGTGATACTGTTACTGATGAAAGCCATTAGAATGTGTATTTAAGATGAAAAGATTGCACCTGATTTAGCTCATGGGAAGTATAAATTTCACACTTTAAAGCTAATTCTTCATTTCATTTGGTTTTGCTTTGTCAAAACAAGGAGTAGCCTCCTCTGCAAGTCCCTAAGTAGATAATATCCTTGATGTCTAATTAAAGGTACCAAAGCATAGAGAGTCCCTGGATGTACCTGAAACTCCCTGCGAGAACCAGAGAGGGAAGAGTCCTTACTGAAAAGGATGTAGAGAACAACAGCAGAAGATCAAGAGAGAACGAACTAACTGTATCAGTTGTTGACAACCTGACAGACAGCATCTGCAGTGGATATAATTTGCTTTAACGTCAGGCTCCCAGTACTGTTAGTCCCTGTTGCAGGATCAGTCAAAAAGACGATAACCTTTGTTGGCCTGAAAGCTACCAAACAAGATGCCTAGGAAAAACAGTGATTACATCAGTCTCCTGCCTCTTCTTTCTGCTACACTGCTTGCCTCCCTCTGCTTCCTAATCTAAATGCTGGTAGGAGGCATTGCTATCTTGTGCAGTATTTTGTTACAGACTTACTTGATGGGTTTGTCTTTGTCTTAAGCAAAATAGCACAGAAATTCTTTCACAGTTCACCCTTCAGCAAAAAAACCTTAACTGGGGATATCACAAGAAACAGCATCTTTTAGCTATGGGAGCTGTGTTTCTTCCACATTCTTTTGCTTGTTCTTTCCTCATCTACTTCTTTTGGGGGAGAAATGGACACTTTTGTGGAAAGCAATGTGCACACATGCACACACGCACAGACACAGATATTTTGTATCTTTAAAAAAGTCTGGAAATACATCCACAGAACTCCACAGCACTTAGTGATGTAAACCTCAGGTATTTCTTCATTCAGCTGCAGGCACAGATATACCCTAAGTGCTTCAAGCCATCACTTTCCCATGAGAAAATCAGTTTGCAGCATGCTGTAACCCCTCTGTATATATCAGTGTTACTTTATGCAGCAAATCATACGTTATTTGCTATGCAGCACATTCACTTGCATTTGTAAGGACTCTCCTCCTCTTTTTCTTTTCTCTTAGCTCAGCAGAAACAATCATGCCCAAAAGAGTTTGGCAGTTTTTATCTCCTTTAACACAAATTCTCTCAGCCAGTTAGAAATTCCGAAGCAATCAACCATGAGCCTGTTAGCAGGTCTGGTCCGAGTCGTAGGCGTTATCAAGGTCCTGCTGCATTCTAAGCACAGAGAAATGGGAATCGTGAAAAGTATTGTACCTTCCTGTACGGCACCAACTCCCAAACAAGCTCACTGCCCAGCACTTGCATGACTTTGGTGGTAGCAGCTGATTGCTTGCTTCCCTCTGAGACAGCAGTTACTGCAGACACTTCTCCAGGCCTCTTGAAAGCTGCTGCTATCCCAGGAAAAAAAAAGGGGCAGGCTCGTGCTGGAAAAAAAATGGCTTCATGGCATATTGCCACATGCTGCCATACCCCACTCGGAACAGGTCGTTACACAGACTTGATTTTGTATTGTTACGTGAACAACACACTCCATGTCATTGTCAGTTGCTTAGAAAAATGCTACTCAAATAAAATGTATTTTGGGGATTCTATTCAATTAATATAGTTTTACTGTCTTCATAGCACATTTTTAAAGTCCTTTTAAGAATGAATTACAAGTGTGACCTTACACTGTTAACGTGTGGTTTAGTATTCTTTTATCTCTTCTTAGGAGGAGCAATCTAGTTCTGTGCTTTTAATTTTACCATGACTTTTTTTCCTGCCTTGATATTAAATGCCTACGTTGCTACTTATTTATATTGTGTTATAAAGTCTTTGTGGAATAAATGTGCCTGGGATTTATAGTGACAGGTGATGAAATTTATTGCCTTCAGTTCTTGTAGGAGTTCGGTCTCAATGAAATTGAGATTCTTTTCTGACCACAATATCCTATATATATATATAAGTCTGAAGACACAGGCTGTGAGTAGCTATATCAGTCCAAGTAAAGTCTGAGGGAAGAACAAGATTTCACCTCTCTAGAACACTCCTTTTCCCTGTGGTTGATTGTGAGAGTGCTACGTTACCCTTTAACGACTTGCAGTAAGTTCTTCCCTTCCCTCTCCCCAAGTGCACTTAGACAGGGAATGTTTCCACATTTCTGCCGACCACCTCATCTCTTTGTGTTCCACACGTTATCAGAATATCCACATATTATCAGAATAGTTCTCTTTCAAACTCTTCTGCAGGATCTAAAAATGTGCTAAGCCTTAATAAAACACATACAATATCAACAGTATACCGCCCCTAGATATTTCCATTGTGGAGCCAAGTAAGTGAGGAGGAGAGACTGATGAACAACTCTACGGCCACACATAGGAAAGAGGGAGAAGTGTTTCCAAATGTTCTGTTATAATCTGTAACATATTTTTTTTAAAATTCTCACCTTTCAAGACAAAATCCCCCAATTTCTAACCTGCACTGTCTTTAACTGTTTATTTCCATGTGTGCCACTGCCAAAATGCTGAGTAGGCATTTGAGATTCACATTCAATATGCTGTTTTATCTTACAAGATGCTTACTGTGAATCTAGTAACTTTGCCCTGAAATAGGTGCAATTTCACTGCAAATACTAAGCAAAGCATATAATCACAGAATCATCACAGAATCACAGAATCACAGAATGCTAGGGGTTGGAAGGGATCTGTGGAGCTCATCTAGTCCAACTCCCCTGCCAGAGCAGGATCCCCTAGGGCAGCCACACAGGAACGCATCCAGGTGGGTTTTGGAAGTTTCCAGAGAAGGAGACTCCACAACCTCTCTGGGGAGCCTATACCAGTGCTCCATAACGCTTACAGTAAAGAAGTTCTTCCCCATGTTGGGGTGGAACGTCCTGTGCTCTAGCTTGAATCCATTGCCCCTTGTCCTATCAGAGGACACAAGTGAAAAGATGTTGTCCCATCTTTCTTGACACTCAGCCCTCATATATTTATATACACTAATTAGATCCCCAAAAGGCCCAGGTCTCTCAGCCGTTCCTCATAAGGCAGGTGTTCCAGTCCCTTAATCATCCTCTTAGCCCTCCGTCAGACTCTCTCAAGTAAATCCCTGTCCATCTTGATCTGGGGAGCCCATAACTGGATGCAATACTCTAAGTGAGGTCTCTCTCTTTGCTACCTGAGCAAATGCCACTGAGCCATTAGAGGTGATAAGATATCAGCATACTTAAGAAATATAAGCAACAAGCACTTGAAAGTCTATCGATAAGCTGTATTCCTTTCAACAAAAATATAAAAGAAACAAGACAATTTATGTCTGCACTAGCATAGTATCATGCAGTAGGAGTGCATCTGTAAAGCCATTGGTTTTGAGAACATTTACTCCATGCTAAATACATTTGTGGTGCTTTTTAAAATCATTTTAGATTATCTCTTGTCTAGTTCTATGTATCTGACCTCCCCACAGGCAGATGGAAAATATTTATGATTTAGTTTCACTCAAAAAAAATCCATTTCACGTGTTCTGCGACCAGTCTGTGGTGTAAACCCATGTGCGCTAAGTGTGGACAATCAGAAAGTTTGCTTCAAAAGTTGACTCCTGATCCAAACTGAAATACTGATGTTAATCCCAGAAGATTACAATCAGAGTTCTGGAGCAACTGTTTTGTGAGGTAACATAAATTAAAGAAAAGCATTATCTGAAAATTTATCCTTTTTTATTTTTTTCCTACTTTCTTATTTCACTTAGGCACAGCTCTCTCGTAAGCATTCACAAAGCCACTTTGTGACTCTTTCAAGTTCTCTTTCTATATTATCCCTGCTACCAGGGAAGTGGCAACCATAAGAACTGCTTATTTTGCTCACCAGTTGTCACATTGCACAGTCCCGTATTCCTGCATCCAACTGTCTTATTCTCAAAACCTAAGAGCGAGACAGATCTTCAGATAAACAACTGACATCTTCCTATAGTGTCTGTACACTGCTGGCAGAATCAGACACTGACCTGTGACTGTGGTATGCAGATGTAATAATACACAACTAATAACAAAGCTGTCCTGGCATCCCATGTACCATATCTATGGCACCTTTCTAAAACAGAAACCAGGTTATTCACACGCTCCTTAACCTCCCATGTGCAATGCTTTTTAAAGTGAGAGATAGCCAAAAATGACTTCTCACACAGAAATATGTTATCATGTAGTCTGTACTTGTCTCCCCGAGGTTGAGCAAAAAAACAAGTCCTTCTTAAGAAAGAGGGCAGAGGTGTTAACAGTCATCACTGCTCTGCCGTTACCCCAGTGTACCTCACAGCAGAGACTAAAGGAAAAACACAAAACACTAAAGCCAAATGTTAGCATTCTGGGCATGTGGCTAGAAACCTGAGCTAGGATTAGCAGTCAGCAGTTCTGATTCCCTAAATTACTTTGGCCAAGTTGCTTAGGCCCTGTTTACATTAGATTTCCAGCTGTACGGAGAAATAGTTCAAATACAAAAGCTTAGATCTTTCTAAAGCCCCTAGTAATAGGGATTTCCTCAGCTGATGGATGCTCAATCTCAGACACCTTTTAAAGAGGCTCTCTGAAGTATCTCAAATCACAAGATGCTTTTAAAATTCAGGTTTTATTTAATTTGATCCAGTTGTGTTGACTCTCAGCAAAGCAGCAATTTTGTTGAAATGTTTTTCCTTTAAAAAACCTTCAAAGAATATTTTAAATGCATGTCAAAACCCTGTTAATGGTGTCCCATGATAGTGGGAGTCCCTGTACTCATATTTAGCTCAATTGTGTCCCACTGAAGTCCTAGGGATTTATCCCATTTATACCAGTTAGTAAGTAGAAATTTTAAAGGCTTTCTCCTATGCCAGCAAAATAAAGCATGAGAATGGAGTTTTCACCTTCTTTCTTGGTTTCCTCATCTGCAGAAGACAGACAAGTGGCAGAGAGACAATACTACTAGCTGGCTATTCAGGCAGGGAACTAGCAGTAAAGTGCTAACATGGCCTATGGGGCAACCTCACAGTTGGTGCACACTAATCTGAGGCCAGAGCCTCAATGGAGCCATCCCTGGTCTTAGACTGCTGTTCATAAAAACATACTCTGAAACGTATCGCAAAATGGCATTAACAGCATGATGGACTTTGAACTGGCTCATGGGGAATATAAGACAGACTGCTAACTGTGGAACATGTTCAAGTATAGTTCTGACCTGACAGGTCAGTGCTGCTATCTTTGCTCCCATTTCTGAGCATATGGCTATGCCGCCATAGCTGCAGACACCACTGGGAGTAACCAGCATAAACAGAAGCAAAGTTTATTTGCTGGATACTCCTAAGATGCTTAGATACCCACCAGTTTTAGAACTGACTGTGGAAATGTAAACAGTGACCAACGTGGTCTCAGCATATCTTTTGTCCGCCTGTTCCTTCTTCCCTTATATGATTATCCCTCACATAATGTGAATCCATGGTTAAGCTGGCCCCAGTCTCAGCCTCCCAAACTGTACAGCTGTCTGACATAATACCTATCCATTACTACATGCTCTGTGCAGTACCGTGGTTTTCAGTGTTCATAACACTTGGAAAGAAGAGAGCATATAAAATTTAAGATCTCTAGAGCTTCTGAAGACTGCACCTGAGGGTGATCTGCCATAATGACTGAGTAAATCAAACAGAACAAACAAAAATCTTCATTACCTCAGAAACTGATCAGTGAGCTAAACCGGCTTGGCACTGTTTCTGTCTCAGTGGATTCACCTCTGAGACATCCAGAACCTTGAATATAATGCTGTTATTAATTGCTTCGAATCTCAAAAGAGTAAGAGTGAAGAACAAAGAAACCATATGGTGACCTCAGAGAACTCTCTGAAAAAGAAGGCCAAGCAGCTCAGGTGGGGAGAAACATTTGCAAAGATTAGAAGGCAAGAGCAGAGATCACTTTCCTTCACTGAATATTTGTAGAGGCTTTAAGCCCTAGAGTGGAAGATGAAAAGGAAATGGATTATAATAAACATCTCCCTTTTACCTTCCTTGGCACGGAAGGCTCAGACTTTCCTGTGTTTCACAATGCTTCAGCGCATCGTTAAGCAGTTTGCCTTGACTCCTTTCCCCACATAACTGAAAACAGCAGCTTCTGGCTTATAGTCTCCTCTTGATTGCTGTAACCCATCATAGGCTTGAAACTACCCTGTTTCTGCTCCCTAGGTTCCTCCGAGATCACAGGGGGAGGCCAGGGAAACAAGCAATGAGGAATTCCACAAAGCCAAATGCTGGAAGCTTCAGAAGTTAGATGTCTCCTTCCATTTTTTTAAAAAATCCTCCTGTTGGCACTTATTTAAGCATTTACACTTTTAGGAAAACAGATTGTTGTATAAATTTGCATGTTTGTTACTTCTCTCAGAAAGCCAAAGTATTTTCTGCTGAGCAAAATGTTCTCTGCCATTTCTTTCATTATCCCTACAGGTCTGGAGACTCCACATATGGGCAATAATCTGTACAGGCCAATAGGGTGCAGAGCTACAGCAGACTATACAATGAAAGAACATCTGACACTCTCTTGGAAATGTGTAGTATGCAAACCAGCATGTTGCAGCACAGTTTCATAAGATAACCTGTTAAAAACTACTCACATATTCCCCTACTCCTCAGTAATCCTACCAGTTCCACTAGTCCATGCAAAATTAATAGTGTACCAAGTCAGTTACATAAATGTTGATATCTATCCTCAAATAGTTTACCTGCCATTCTATATGGAATTATTAAAAAAATGCATAGAAAATGCTAAGCAAATGCTGCCAAGCACAGAGATAGCCCAGCACACCTAGGTGTTGAGGGAATGCTGCCACGTCCGTGGCGAGCAACAAAACAGCATTCAGCAGTGTTGGATTTATTAGTTTGGGCTTAGTGCAGCATTAATGTTATTTCAGGAGGGGGAGGTGGACCTTGCTATATGAGAACAAGCTTAGTTTGTGTGTTTCAACATATACTACATCAATGGTAAAACACTGTATATTCCTGAATATTCAAAGAACGCACAAGACTGCTGTAGGATTGCTTCTCGTTTGCAGCATGAGGTTCATGTGCAATGTTATAGTACAATGGTTAGCCGAAAGTGGGACAAAGGGTGCCAGTCATCCAAAACACGCAGCTCATGAGTTCCCACTGCAGCTTCGCAATAGTGGGATCAATCCCACCTGGAAGGTACAAAAGGAGTACTTGTCTACAATGCTGGATATAATTCAAGTGAGTCATGCCTTCCCCTAAGCACTGACATTCCTGCAGATGTACTTTATCAGTTGCAAAAGGAAAGTTAGCATTTGCATGTGGCTATGCAGCGTACTTCTGTTGCATATCAAGATAAAACACAGCCAAGCCTGTTTTGAAGTGAACCGCCAGAGACATGCTGTCATTAGACAAATCCCAAACTGCACGTCACAAAGAACAGGAAAGTCCAAGACGCTGCTACGCTGCTGCCATGGCTCAAGATTTTCTGTGACAGCAGGATACTGTTTAGGTGTGATTTATACTTGGGAGGTAATAATTGCTGTGAGACTACAAAGAAATATTGCATGAGCACTGGGAAAATAAACATAGTCACATTTCAATAAATTCCGAATGGATATTTGCAACAATTAAACTGAAGTGTGTTTTTCTTACCTGCGTGTTTGAGGAAAATGATGGTTTATTCCAAACAGGCTTCTGAGACTATGCAATGACAGCAAATATATTAAAGAATCCTAAATGCTGAGGCCGCTACTTTACTTCTCCAATGGGCAATGTTGAGTTGTTGTGCAGACTTGATTTTCTTTAAACAGTTTTCTGACTGAGATGGTCATTCCCAGCAATACCTACACCTACTTGCTGAGCTGTGCTATGAACATCCATCAGCTCTGCATAATGTATAAGAGACATGAGCATCAGCAAGCCAGTTAATTCTTTGCAGAGTAATAAATCATCATACATGTCTTCAAGCTGAAAATTAATAAGTGCATATAGTTCTTCATAAGTATACTTGGTGATTTGAAGCAAGGTACAGTGCATACAATTTTGGATGCAGGAGACAGAATTTTTTTTAACTGAAATGAAAATGCAGTATTTTATGTTTAGGTTTGTATAGCTTAATAAAATAAAGCTTATGATTCAAGTCACTCTTTTACTTCAGAATTAATTTATCATACACTTTACACACACTGGAAGTGATGAACAATGGCCTTGGACAATTACTTCCCTTACAATGTGTGGGAATCAAAGGATATATTTTAGATATGTGGTCACAGATATGACCATGCTGATGAATTGCAAACAACCAGCCTAAGACTTGATGATGTGCCGTCTTTGATAGCTGTACTGTTGATAAATCGTCTTTTCCATTACAGTCTCAATAGGAGAAATGATCTTGTGGTGCATGAATTGAAATTAAAAGAAAATGTGGCTGTGTGCAAGTACAGTTGCTAAGAAGGAGAAGAGAACTGTGCTCACTCACCATTTTGATACAATTGCAAGAAAAAGTATGTGAACCTTTTGGAATTTCATGGTGTTGTACATTAATTTGTTATAAAGTGTGATCTAACCATCACCTAAGTCAAGAGTATTGACAAATATAATGTGCCTAAAATAATAACACAAAACCATTTCTGATCCTCTGTGTCTTTATTGAATGCACACGTTCCACATTCAGAATGCTAGTGGAAAAATTAAGTGAACATTTGAGTTGACCTCAAAAAAGCTAATCCGTGTTAGGTTAACCTGAGTCTTAAGAAAATTAGTTTGGAGGTGTGGACTAGAGCTACGCTGACTGACAAAAAACGCTCAAACTTTTTGAGTTTGCTCCGCACAAGATGGATGCTTATGTGAGCTGTGCCTCGCCAAAAAGAGCTTTCAGAGGATCTACAATCAATAATTATTGATTTACATGAAGCTGGAAAGGGTTACAAAGTGATTTTAAAGACCTTAGAAATTCACCAGACTACAGTTAGGCAAACCATCTACAAATGGAGACACTTTGGGACTGTGGCTACTTTAGCAAGAAGTGGGCGCCCAGTCAAAATGACCCCAAGAGCACAACAAAGACTTATCAAAGAGGTAAAGAAACAACCCTGAGTGACAGCCAAAGAGCTGAAGGCATCGTTGGAACTGGCTGACATCTGTATTCATGAGTCTACAGTACGTAAAACATTGAACAAGCAGGGTGTCTATGGCAGGACACCACGAAGGAAGACACTGCTTACTACAAAGGACATTGCTGCATGCCTGAAGTTTGTGAAAGAGCACTTTGACACTGCACAGTGATATTGGCAAAATGTTCTGTGGACTGATGAAACAAAGATTGAACTATTTGGAAAGAACACGCAGCACTACATGTGGCATAAAAAGGGCACTGCATATCATCATGAAAATATCATCCCAACCATAAAGTATGGTGGAGGAAACATCATGATTTGGGCCTGCTTTGGCACATCAGGGTCTGGCCAGCTTGCAGTCATTGAGGGGAAGATGAATTCCCAAGTGTATCAAAAAATTATTCAGGATAATGTGAGAATGCCTGTACATAAAGTGAAACTCTGTAGATGTTGGGTGATGCAATGGGACAATGACCCCAAAACACCGGAGCAAGTCCACAACAGAATGGCTTCAGAAAAACAAAATCTGCCTTTTGGAGTGGCCAAGTCAGAGCCCAGACCTCAACCCAGTAGAGATGCTATGGAAAGACTTAAAGAGAGTCATACACATGAGACATCCAAAGAATATGACAGAGCTAAAGCAGTTCTGCCAGGAAGAATGGGCTAAAATCCCTCCTGTGTGATGTGCAGCTCTGATCCACAGCTACAGGAAGCGCTTGGTTGAGGTTACTGCTGCCAAGGGGGGGGGTCAACCAGTTATTGATTCCAAAGGTTCATTTACTTTTTCCACTGGCATTTTGAATATTGAATGAATTCAACAAAGACATGGAGGATCAGAATTGGTTTTGTGTTATTATTTTAGGCACGATATATTTGTCCATACTGTTGACTTAGATGACAGTTAGATCACATTTTATGACAAATTAATGCAGAACACCATGAAATTCCAAAAAGTTCACATACTTTTTCTTGCAACTGTATATAGACGTGACAAGTTTTGTTCACCAAAGCTAGCGCTAAGTCCTGGCAGCACATTAGAATCCAACTTGACTTGCAGATCCTAAATACAGTCTGCAAAAATTTGTGGAGGGTCGGGGAGCAATTCTTCTTTTCACTTACCACTCAGCCAAGCCCTGCATGACATCATTGGAGGACAATTTTGTTTATCATTTTCCAAAACTAATTCACATTTTCCCCATCATATCCCAGGCAAGCTGTGGCAACAAACACCACTGTTCATAGCAAAGGGCACAAAGAGCATCCCACCCAAATGCTCAGTCAGGCTTCATTTTTCAAGGGGCCATGCAATCACCTTTCACTGTGAGCTAACAGAGGTCACTGAAAGCCAGGAAGCCTGACAGAGATTTCCTTCATCCAGTATCTGAGATTTAAATGATCAACACTCAGTAACAACACACAGACTCTGAAAGGTTCAGCCTTCACTCTCCAACATTTCAGGAAGGCCTCAGCAATTTGTAAGACACATACTTGGCAGCAAATACCAAAACAACTAGTAAGCGTTGCCAAAGGCAAGCTGGTAACGTGTATGAACAAGGCTCTGTGTCTGTGTTAACACACTCACTCGTGCACTCCTATGTAAAGGATTATTTTGCAGCTTCCAATTAATTTAACAAGATTCTCATTTTGAGTAAGCCAGCTGTGCACGGCTGTCGTGGTTTGACCCTGGCCGGCAGCC
>NW_009735894.1:0-960 GCF_000703405.1 Apaloderma vittatum | reverse complement strand
ATACATGCCAGAAATAAAAGCTGCACAAACAAAAAAAAAAAGAATGTTAGAGAGTCAGGAAAAAGTGGGGGTTTGTCATTCTCTTTACATGTATAGGGAGAAATGTATATGCTTGTATGGCAGAAACATAGATACATATACACAAAAAAAGGCTGCTGTTTGGCAGCTACATTAAGAGACATCCCACAATACTTTTAATAACATTAATTTATTCTCCTGTTGCTCATTTCTAGTTAGAGATTCATGTCATACTGAAATGCTGCCTGTTTTGTTGCCTTCATCACACTTGATACAGGACCTGGTCATACAGCTTGTGACAGAAACTGCCCCTAGTCCGTGCGTGCAAGTGGAGGCTACAGGGAGTTATTCTGCCTGCCCTGCCTGTGCCAGAGCTGCCCCTCGCTTTCAGTCCGTCAGTTCTTGGCAGCCGAGCACGAGGATGGAAGTCAGTACGTAGACAGGGTCTGCGTGGAGCCAGGGGCTGAATGTGAGCCCTGATCATGCCCGTGTCAGCAGAGGGAGGCCTTCAGTGGGTTGTTTGAATTCTGTGCGTTTGCCAATACGGCATTCGCGATATTCTTTAAGTAAATGCTTCCCATTCTTATGAGGACCAGAGAATGTCGTGTGCTCTGTAATCGAAGCCAAAGCAAAGCGTGGTAAACTGACGTACCTCGGACGTTGTGAGCTTTTGGGGTTCTGTCCTGTAGACTCCAATTGGAATATCTCCTGTAGAAGAACAAAGTTTCTGATATAGTCTGGCATATGTCCTAATCCATAGATCCTCTTCTGTGATTTTCATCTGAACAAATAATAATAGGAAGGAGGGCTTTTAACTCTTGAGGCCTTATCACTCATTCACTATACTACTCTTGAAAATTTTTTAAAGCTAAACACTAGCTGGTAATGATCATGTATTATTGCATCTTTACACCATGACAAATCTGGAATTTACTATTGAAT
>NW_009735893.1:48073-48357 GCF_000703405.1 Apaloderma vittatum | reverse complement strand
AGGAATTTGGTCCCGTGGAGTAGGAACCGGAGCCGCATCTCCCTCCCTCCCTCCCCTCGGTGTGGGTGAGAGGGGACCCCGGAGGCATTTCAGACGTTAAACGGGCCACTTCAGAAGACAGCTATTGTAAACGGATTCTTTCAATTATCTTTCTAATTACCCAGGAAGACACATAAGAACAGGCTTTTGTAAGTTTTCTGTGTTTTTAAAGTCTAAAGGGCATAGACTTGTCTGCAGCATTTTGAATTCTCGGTCAAGGCTGGAGTGCCTAGCAGGCTCTTTCC
>NW_009735893.1:46947-48030 GCF_000703405.1 Apaloderma vittatum | reverse complement strand
AAGAGATACAGTCTAAGTAAAATACCGTATCAGGTATTTCTCCAGTCACTAATACAATACTGGGCCAAAGCAGAAGTTTGTTGCTAGTTTTGCCAAAGCTTTCAACTGTTCTAAAAAACTACACACACAAAAAACCAAGAAATACCAAACCGAAAAATGGGAGAAAAATATTTGAGGCCCAGATCTGAAGATGCAAAACCAGTGCTATATAATTTGAGCTAATTTAAAAGGTAGTGATAGTTCACACAGGAGGGACAAAGCCACTCCTGTACTTGTAAAATTGAAATCTTTTCAGCTTTTATTAGCTTCACCAAACTTAATGAGATTATCTGTAATGAACACTTGGCCCTGGTTGCTGTTGTCTTGTGTTTGGCTTTTTTTTTTTTTTTTTAAATTGCAAATATTTCAGAGCTATTTAGTTGAGTATATGGATGCCTTTTCTAATCTTAGGGACCAACAAAAAACTTTGCGAACTTGCATCTCTGTCAATCCAAAAGTTCTTTCCTCTTTTTAATGGATGGTGATCCATTTAAAATATTCAGCATATCTTCACAGGCTGCATCCAGGGAATAAGCAATGTAGAGTGAATGTCATTTCCTGTCACAGTGTAAAAAAGCAAAGATTTATTGCTTGTGGGTTCTTCCGGGCAGGGCATTCCCAATGGGAAATCTGTGTAACTGTACCTTACACTTCCCTCTCCCACAAAAAAAGGCTAAGTGGGGGATAATGTGGCTGCAGAATATTGTACTCTGATTATGCCTTTCTAGTTCAACAGCCTGCTAAGTAACTTAGTCCATGCTTTCGAGGAGCAGAGAGTAAGATTATTATTCCCACCTCCCCAGTCAGGGCAACAGGCAAGTGAAGCAGCTGAAGATGCAGGGAAACAAAGTTTTAAGTTTTTAATGGAGTTGAAATGGAGCACTGGGGGAAAAAAACATAGGTTGAGTTATTGGACAGGCAGAGTAGTGATTTTTATCTTCCCCTTGTGAAAGTCTGAAACAGAACAACATGCCGTTGGCTCCTGCTGTCATACAGGTTTCAGAATTTATAGCAAAAACCAGCCGTTCATTCTTAAACTACTGT